>NC_041401.2:94257195-94364627 GCF_900747795.2 Erpetoichthys calabaricus | reverse complement strand
CAACAAATCTTCCTGCCTTAAACATATCCCAGATCCCAAGAGATTTATGGACTGTGCACCTAATTGTATGTGCCATTAATCTGTTGCTGATAAAGAAGAAGGTCTAGAGGGTCTGATGTTCACTTATGTATGATGATATGACACATCAGTGCAAAACAGGCAGTCTTCATACTTACTGTAGTAGTGCCAGTTATATTATAGCATTATCAAACTTTTAAATGATTAAAATAATATGAGCTCATTCTTTCTGCATTTGTGAGGAAGCCTTATAGGCAAAGGTTTTGGTGTAAGAAAGACTAGAAATGCCACAAAGCTGAGTAGTTAAATGAGTTCCATTTAGTATACTAGAAAATAAAGAGTGATTCAAATCTTGTTAAACTGAATAACTAATAATGACTATGTCAAAAAAATTACACTGAAGGTTAACAAAAGTTCAAACCGCAGTTGGGTTTTCCTGATTAATCAACAAGATTATTAAAAATGGGCATGCATTAAACCATCTGCAGTTTGACTCCTTTTGCTGGAGCTAAAACCTTTAATATGCTACAAAAAAGAGAACAATAGCTTCAATAGAACCAAATGACAACATTGCAACCCCTTATTCTGAGATGACTTTAACTGAAGGGAACAGAACAACATTCTAATAAATAAAGGGTCTCTTAGCCCAACTTGCTGATTTCCTATTCCACTAAAAGTCTATATGTTTGGGTTTGGAGAAATCCACGGTGGTTTTGCTATGTTATTAAATATCCATTGTTTGTCTAATGTACTCCATCAAGGTCAGAATAGATCTATAGGATACAGATTTCAGAAAATCATTCTCTACTGTTGCTGCACTTTTTCAGAAGGCAAGAACCAAACCTTGTGGCGGCACGGCCAGGGTCATGCCCGGCCGGGACCACCCCCTTTCGCTGTATATTCAGGGGTGAGCAGCCTGGAGGGCGCAATACCTCCCCTCTGGACACTAGATGGCCGCCCCCTGGGTTGGAGCGGTGCCTCGGTTCTCCCCCAGGCACAGGGCTCAGGGAAATTGGAGTTGAGTGCAGCCTGTTGGGTCCCGTAGGTACCATCAGGGGGTGCTGTAACTGGGACACCATGAGCCTGTATGGGCTGCGTATTCGTAACACCCAGAAGTGCAGCCGGAACTTGGCGATCAAGCACCTGTAGCACTTCCGGCATGGACTATAAAGGAGTCAGTGACCACCATCAGCAGCCAGAATCAGGAGGAGGAGGATGAGGTTGCCAGGGAGGAATGGCAGAGGAAGAGAAAGAGTGTTTTGCTTTGTGTTACTATGCGTGCTGTGCTTGGGACTGTGTATTGCCTGTGGGGACACAGGGAAGATGTGCGCCCACAAAGGAAGAAAATAAATAGTTTATTTATTTACGAGTGCCTCTGTGTCCAGTCTGTGTCGGGTCGGGTGCCTATATAGCACCAATCTTACAACCTGTATGTTGAGGTAGAAATTTGAAGAAATATGCTGAATTTACTTTTAACCCAACTGTCTGCATGTCTTTTGACTCTCTATTGCAAAATTTATAACTTTGTAATTTTCAACTTTTACCATTCCCAACTTTAATTATGGGGAAAATGTTAGTTCTTCCACATTGGTGCTGGATAGGTTGCTTTTCTACACGTTTAACTTATAATTCTAGTGATTTACAGTATATGTGATACAAGTTAATCTAATTGGTCTATAGTTAGTATGTGAACTCGATTCATCATTTTTAAATATTGATCCACCAGTAACGCCGCACTGCACGAATACACTTGACTTGAGCATTCATAGTTTGCATACTCTTTCTCTGTACGTTTAGGATTCGTTTTGCTCAGAGGTTTGATGCGCTTGCTGCTTTCACTGAGCAGCTTTTCTTTTCTCCACCCTACGCGGCCCACTTCTTCTCTTCTTTCGTCGGTAATCTTTTCGCGTTATAAAACCTGATTACGTTAATGTTTGTGTTGTAGAATTACTTAATACTTTTTCTTTAATTTTTCAATTAAGCTTGCATTTAAGTCTTCAATCTGCCTCAAGAATGATTTGACATATGAAGTGGTAGGGGAAGTGACGGCGAAGGTGTAGGAATCAGAAAAGTGCCTGTACATATGCGCCACATGGCCGCCCTGCTGGCCGCTGCTGAGAGTTGATTCTACGATAAAATAAAATAAAAATAAAAAAGAGGAATAAACCTTGGAGGTCAATCATCCAATCAGTGGATAGTAGACGTCACGTAGTATATGTGTACCAAATTTCAGGTCAATAGGCTCAAACGGTTTGCGAGCTACAGGTGATTTAAAATCCTGGACAGACAAACGAATAGCCACGGTACGCATATTATAATAAAGATACAGTAACTGTATGTAAGAATTTTTCAATTTTAACACTGAATAACAAACAAAACATATTAATTGTGTACATATGAATTCACTAATATATCTATGCCAAAACCATTGGTCACTGATTTAATACGTTTCTGAAAAAGTATTGTCAACAACCTTGGTAAGATCAGTAAATACAAACAAACAAAACTGTTACCTTGTTTTTTTATCATTCTCTTCCAAATGGTGTTCCTTGACCACTGTCCAAACAAGCAGAGTATTTGCTCAGCAATCATTGTACACAAACTCCTGAAGAAGAAAATAAAAGTGAGCTTTTATCTTCATGTTATTCAGTGTAAAAAGAGATACAAGAAATCCTTTGTGGAGACATCCCTTGAGAAGTTCTTCATTAATGTTTTATAACCTTATCAGAAGGTGCCTTTCAGTCAAGATAATCCCGCTTTTAAATGATTCAGAGGAATGGAAAGAATGTAAATTGGCAGCATTGTTTTTATTTTTTCGCCCACCGTGCGGGAGATGTGATTTTGGCCACAACAATCTTTTAGTTTATGGCTTACAATAATTTTGGTTGTTTTAGTAGGGGATGTCAGGAACATAATCATTTAACTTCTCTTTTCCGCCGATGAGCATGTCTAAATGTTGACAAATTATAGCTGATGGTCTTTATTGTTTTATGTTGAAACAACCCGCTGCAGTACGATACACACCAAAGCTGTGGGGTTGCCTTTTGCTAAAACAAATTACTATTTTTAGATGTAATCCATCTATCCATAAAGGTTGCAAGTTTAGCCTGTGACAAATCAATCCAGTAATGACACCCTACCCCATGGCTCAAATGTGCTAGATGTGCAACAGCAAGTAACATACCTTGTTCCTAAATGCCAACTTTTTTAATCCTGGAAACTCTGCAGCGCTTTCATAGTGAATAGAAAACACTTTGTTCTTAGGAACCAACCACCAAGCTTAACAAACCGTGCAGCTTATACAGCCTCCAAGACCTCTAAATCCATTTTACTGATTACATACTGATACCAGATAGCTGACCCTTAGCTTCTTCTCACTCAAGCAAGCTTATTTGTTCATAAATGTGAAATTAATGAGCTCTAGACCATGCACCATCAAGTCTAGTGCTGATTTTGCAGCTACAGCTTTTAACAAAGTGCAACAGTGATAGTTTTACTGTTTCTTCTAATGGCAGGCTATGGCCTTAATGTCCTGAGTCACAGACCCTCAAATTGCCAATACCTGTTTCAGTGATAATGTGTATCAAAGGTAGTCTTTGAGAAACTTGAACATAAATCTTTACCTATTAGTCTCAGACTTTGCAGTCAGCTCCACTCTAAATTATCCCATGGGTATTTAATACTTGTTTTCTAACCATATGCCCACTTGTCACAACAGACAAGGCAATAATGTGTGGATTTTACAAAAATATTTATTATGAAAGGCAATATACTGGACACACAGTGATGGGTAGTGTTTAGAGTGATTGATTCTTGGATTGATATTTTCTTAGGCCCAACACATGAGGCTGCAGGTAAAGTTCTCAAAAGTGACCAGTTACTCTATATGTCACTTCCACTTCACTAAATAAATGGAGACAATAATATTCAGAGGCACCACAATAAATTAATTAATTAAACGTGGGTTCCTTTAAAGCTTGCACAATTTGAAATCTATAAACAAGATGACACAACAATATATTAAGGGTTCTGCATTTGTTTATATTAGTCAAGAACAAGAGGAATAAAGGCAGTAATTTGTTACTATTAACTTTATTTTTAATTTAGTTAAACACCAACTACTTTATAGTCGGTGAAGAGATTACTGATTGATCTCTGCTGCAAACCAGGAGCTGCAGGCCATACTCCCCTTCAGCAGAAGCCTTGATAAGAATACGCAATTCACAGGTAAATTCCTGCTAAGTTTTTATTTACTGGTTATTTTTGCCCACCCACCCAGGTAAGAAAAGGGTGCGTCAGAGTAATGTACTCTAGGACAGATGGAGGAGCGAGAAGTCTTTTAGACAGGAAAGAATCATAAGTGAATGTGGATTTCATCCATTCTTTTTCTAGCTTGTTTATCCAATTCAGTATTCCAATGACACAGTACCTATTCCAGCAGCACTGGAAGCAATTCAGGGACCTTCTCTGAACAATAGTTCAGTTTATAAAATTTAGAATCTGATTTTTCACATTGAATTCATTTTGCAACTTTTTTTAAAAAAAAAAGCCACTATAAGGAAAAAACAAAACAGATACATGATTTTTGAACACTCACGTGTTGTTCTTGTCCAGTCAACATCAGTGTTACCAGAAATCATATGTCACTTATCATAATGTAAATGGAGTATACCTCATCTGGGTGTTCCGTACCCACAATCCTCCCTACTACAGTATTTGTGTTTGAGGGGAACTGGTTAAGGTGTATGATGTCCTGGTGTCCACAGCCATTGGCACCACCTTCTGTTCTGTGATATCAGTAGTCATGTCCCAAGATGGACCAGGGCAAATGAGAAGACAGGAAAGACTTCCTCTGCAAAATAAGTTCATTTTTAAAACAAATAATTAACCTGTCAACAGTGCATATATTAAAATCAATAAATGCTTCTTTAAAATCATGCCTTTGAAAACCAGCATCTTCAGGTCTGTGAAAATATCCATGGTATAAATAAATAAGTAAATAAATTTAAAATATAAATAATTCATCCCTAATGTATTTCCATTTCTTTCCAGTCAGAACCTAAGGATCAGCTGCTGGTCACTCTAGATCGTCTTTCACAGCCTTTCACAATACAATCTGTCACTTCAGTTGGTCACCACACAACCAGAGCTGCCACCTTAACTGGGCACTGTAGCTCACTCTTGGCCTCTTGTCCTTTAATTGATGCCAATACACTCTGGATACCTCACAAATACCCATCAGTCCTGTCCTTTATACTGCTCAGCAAATCTAATGCTATCTGACCCAACTTTGATAATCGAAATACATTCCAATGATTTTTCCTTGATCAGTCTTTACTGTTGTTGGTCTGTTCTTTCTCTATCTAGCACTAACCCACCTTTTTATCTCGTGGCAACCCCAGCTAACATTAGTTTAAATACCCACACCTTCTTCTTCTTCTACTTTCGGCTGCTCTTGTTAGGGGTTGCCATAGTGGATCATCTTCTTCCATATCGTTCTGTCTTCTGCATCTTGCTCTGTTTCACCCACCACCTGCATGTCCTTTCTCACCAGATCCATAAACCTCCTCTTAGGCCTTCCTCTTTTCCTCTATCCTTAGCATCCTTCTCCCAATATACTCAGCATCTCTCCTTTGCACATGTCCAAACCAATGCAATCTTGCCTCTCTGACTTTGTTTCTCAACCATCCAACTTGAGCTGACCCTCTATTGTACTCATTTCTAATCCTGACTATCCTGTGTAATTAACCCAACACAGACTATTGCACACACTCATGTACAATGCTTAAAAATTGCAACTCAATTAACAAGTAAGATGCTATAAACACCCCCATACTCGATTTACAACAGGAACTGGCATTGGGTATTATTACTAATTAAAAACTGTTTGTTAACAAGTCTTGAGCTTGTTCACCGCAGAAAAGCAATTTGTGTATTCTGTCCTGGTAGTCAGTCCTTATTTTCAAGGTTAGTCTACCTGGGCTATTAAAGCCAACATGAGGTCACTTGCTACCAAACCAGACATACAGTGCATCCGGAAAGTATTCACAGCGCATCACTTTTTCCACATTTTGTTATGTTACAGCCTTATTCCAAAATAGATTGAATTCATTTTTTTCCTCAGAATTCTACACACAACACCCCATAATGACAATGTGAAAAAAGTTTACTTGAGATTTTTGCAAATTTATTAAAAATAAAAAAATTGAGAAAGCACATGTACATAAGTATTCACAGCCTTTGCCATGAAGCTGGAAATTGAGCTCAGGTGCATCCTGTTTCCCCTGATCATCCTTGAGATGTTTCTGCAGCTTAATTGGAGTCCACCTGTGGTAAATTCAGTTGACTGAACATGATTTGGAAAGGCACACACCTGTCTATATAAGGTCCCACAGTTGACAGTTCATGTCAGAGCACAAACCAAGCATGAAGTCAAAGGAATTGTCTGTAGACCTCCGAGACAGGATTGTCTCGAGGCACAAATCTGGGGAAGGTTACAGAAAAATTTCTGCTGCTTTTAAGGTCCCAATGAGCACATTGGCCTCCATCATCCGTAAGTGGAAGAAGTTCAAAACCACCACGACTCTTCCTAGAGCTGGCCGGCCATCTAAACTGAGCGATCGGGGGAGAAGGGCCTTAGTCAGGGAGGTGACCAAGAACCTGATGGTCACTCTGTCAGAGCTCCAGAGGTCCTCTGTGGAGAGAGGATAACCTTCCAGAAGGACAACCATCTCTGCAGCAATCCACCAATCAGGCCTGTATGGTAGAGTGGCCAGACAAAAGCCACTCCTTAGTAAAAGGCACATGGCAGCCCGCCTGGAGTTTGCCAAAAGGCACCTGAAGGACTCCCAGACCATGAGAAGGAAAATTCTCTGGTCTGATGAGACAAAGATTGAACTCTTTGGTGTGAATGCCAGGCGTCACGTTTTGGAGGAAACTGGCACCATCCCTACAGTGAAGCATGGTGGTGGCAGCATCATGCTGTGGGGATGTCTTTCAGCGGCAGGGAGTGAGAGACTAGTCAGGATAAAGGGAAAGATGACTGCAGCAATGTACAGAGACATCCTGGATGAAAACCTGCTCCAGAGCGCTCTTGACCTCAGACTGGGGCGACGGTTCATCTCATTTTGCTGTGCACTCTCCTGCATGGAGTGTGTGTGTGTCACTAATTCCAGCTGTGCTCATTTTTGGTTCACTATCTCATGGTGTTCTGGATGTGATAGGTGTGGTGTTGGGTGCTGATTGTGCTCTGCGTTCGTTCTTATACTTTCTAAAGAACATTTATTATTGAATTCCTTTAATGTACTTCTTTTTTATTGTATTCATTAAAATTTGTTAACAAAAAAGCATATTGAAGAGTTGGAATTGGAAAGTATTAGTATGTATTTTCACCTGATTCCAAAACTAAGAATATGACTTTACAATATAAAATATTTTTCAATGCAGATAGCCTTTTCATAAATATTCTGTTATATCAAGTATATAATATGAAAATTCTATGGCTATGCTGAGTGTCTCTACTAGCATTATCTACAACTGGAAAAAAAAATCTTGATTTGAGAAATGTTTCATAATATTTTGAGAACTTGGAAAGAAGTGGTTAATGATATTTTAAAATAAATTACCTCTGTAACATATCCAAATATATAAGAAATGACTTCAGATTGAGTTTGTTTCTCATATACTTATCTGAAATTGAATAGAGCACTGGGGCTGAGTTTGATTGATTTGTTTTTGGAACATATTGTTTACAATAATGCACTGATGGTATTTCTGACTGAATTGTATTTTATTTACTCTTCAAATTTGAAAAGGCAATATTATTATTTTTTTTTTATGGAGAAAAAAAAACAGGCGATTGAAGAGGCCAAAGTGATACCGTTTAAATAAAATACAGGATGAAAATCTCAAAGTCAAAAAAATCATACTCCTTATCACTAATCCAAACTCAAAATACTTTAATTGAAACCAAAAGTCTTAAACCTAAATTATGTTATTGAAACACTCTCTCAGAAATGTTTGGAAGTATTCACAATCTTGGACAACCTGGAAGTGCTCCATGCTCTCTTTTATACTGTCACAATGATGATGTCACATGTCACACACTTGGTGTTGTACATGTGACATGGTAGCAACCAGGCTAGCAACCACAAACAAAGTATAAAATAGTGGCATTTGTGGAGAAATAAAATGGGTAGAGTGTCAAAATAAAAAATTTTCACTATGCGAAAATAAAATTAGAACTAACAAATAAGGACAGAATTATTATCTATACAGGCAGTCCCCGGGTTACGTACGAGATAGGGACTATAGGTTTGTACTTAAGTTGAATTTGTATGTAAGTCGGAACAGGTACATTATTTTAACAAATGCTATTGTTGACTGGCTGTAACCAAGTGCTCTGCCAATGAATGATGGAGTTTCACCTCTTTCTGACCTTTTTATTATTTCTACTTTATTTTCAATGGTGATGGTTTTTCTCTTCTTTACTGTATCACCAGCACTTGCATCAGATTTGTGTTTCAGAGACATTGTTGAAGGGGGGAAGACAAAAGGTTAAGATGAGCTCTTCTGCACAGCATTGTACAGCTATCACAGCAGGAAGACTCCAGTCGTCAACACATCTGATGTATAGGGTGGTCCAGATCTAATTATGCAATTTTCATTACGCTATAACTTATTCAGTTTATTACATAGAAAATCACCCGAAAAATCCCAGACCATCGAGAAGTGTGTGGACTGACGAAATGAAGAATCATCTTCACACCGTACTGGAATCGTCCCTGCATAAATCAAAGTCATCCAGACGATCTGGATCTGCATAATTAGATCTGGACCACCCTGTACTGACAAGGGACAACTTCCTGCTTTGTGCATAAGAGTACAAGCAGGCTTGCTATTGAGAATGAATGGGGGCAGCGAGGGGCAGTTCATCACCAGCCCACCTCACAGTCACCTCCACTACAGTATCCTGCCTGCAGCATACGCAACACCACTGCCCCCATTCAACACGCAGCCATCCGAGGCATACTACAATGCTACACACCCACCGCCCCGTTCAGCCACAACCGGATCACCACTTGCAGCATTACCAGCCGCGCACCTAGAACGAACGGGGCAGCCATGTGTGGTGGGCGGGCAGTGAAACCGCTTGCCACCAGGAGCCACCCGAGGGACACTACACTGCGCGAGCAGCGAAATCGCCCCCCCTTCCAGCCTCCGTCCAGCCACCACTTGCAGCGTCCGCAGGCCGAAGATGACAGAGTGGCAGTTACTGAGGCGCATGCGTCGCAGCTGCGGCCCCATTCGTATGTCGTAGGTCGGATGTCCATAACCTGGGGACTACTTGTATATTACACAACAAGCAAATAGAATAATGCAAAAATTAAAACACGAAATAAAACTCTGCACCATCATAAAAGGAATTTGTTTCTCAATTGAACAAGAAAGTAAAAAGCATCTAAATGCATTAAGCGTGTACTTCATTTCTCCCAATAGGCCTACAATGTGACAAGAAAAGAGAGGAAAGACTTTGACATACAGAATAATTCAATGTGACATGACTGAACCAACCATGTGTTTTGCCTGTTCTACAATATACTGTATATTTTCTAATTTGTGAACAAGCTTTATCCATTGCAGACATACTTGAAACATTATGTACCATTAACAATTTAGACCATGGTGAGACAACTGTCCACGGATTCCGCTTACTATAGGGAGCTCAAAAACCATAGTAAGAAATTTACTAGGTTGAGCTATTTCAACAAATTTGGACTAGCACATCCTCAAAATGCAATCAATAGGGGAACCACTGCTTTCTGCAAATAATGTATTATTTTTTTCAGTTGGCAAACTTCATGAGTTATGCTTTAAAACCCTCCAGTAAACAAACAGTTCCACTCCTTTTGCTTTTGTGTGTACAGTATGTTTACATGTAGCCAGTATTTGATAACAAAGGCCCGGATTGTTTGCTGGAGTGAAAAATGACACTGCACTTAGCCCATTCAGAAAACAGAAGGATGCATGAATGGTTACTAATAAACACATCACTTTTGGAAATATGTTGTAACAGCCGACCCCTTACCCAGCCGGCAGCTACACCTCCAAGACCTGTGGCCTGGATAATTTACTGAGGTTAAATCTAACTATCAAGCCGTACCTCTAACAAATTAAACTTTTCCCCACAATCGATGGTGTAAATATGAGCACACAAAAGCAGGTATGTAAAATTAAACTGATTAAATGTATTAAATGAAACAAGACAAATGCAAAAATAGAAAGATAAACATATATAAATATAAATATCCCTCCACCACATCAACAACGAGACACCACCATATATAAATACAACAAAACCCTTCCTTGCCCCTGTAACATATAACAAACAACGAACAACAACAATGAATGATATACGGAATGATTGTGAACTTGAGTCCGGTTATAAAAACTGTCCTGAATACGGATGTCTGAACTAGAGATAAATGCGTTGTTTGATTTTCCCGGTAATTGGAGCAACTTCACCGTGAGTCCTCGGCATATGGTGGATGACGAATCGACCCCGGGGTCTCAGCAGATGAAGGATGGAAGACAGTCCGGCAAAATGAAAAGCAAACTGGTGCAAAGGCGCGATATGAAAAACAGCAAGTAAGTTGATACGTGGTTGAAAACAAATGGTCTCCTTTCTCCTCTCTTCCCTCTTCTCCCTTCTCCTCTATGATTACTTAAATAGTCCTGTGATGGCTGTAATTGGTTAATAAAGAACAGGTGTTTTCCAGGTTTGAGGTTGCGGTCTCCTTTCATCATCTGTCCCCCTTTACGGGGATGGCATTTACTGATACACACACATAAACAGCAAACGGGACAATGGAAACGAGACGCACTCAGTACTGACATTTTACAACACTAACTATGTAGCCCCGCTACAATGTAACAGGTATTTTTAGTGAGTTAATGTTAATGTCAATCTCATATAAGTATTTTTTAGTTAAGATAATTGTATGGCTTTGAACTGATACAATAAATTTATAAAAAGATAATGGAAGGCTCTACCTTTTCTAACTAACATGTAAATAGAATAGTCCAGCTACTTTGCAATAACTCTGCTGTAACAGTAAAATAAGTCCAGAGTGTGTTTTCAAATGGCAAGGTATAAGGGCACACAGTTTTTGACTGTACTTATACATATATTAATGTGTACAGCAGCATACAGCAGCATAAATATTAACGTATTTAGCAACTAAAGTAACATAGCAAAGATTTAGAAGTCTGCAGCATTTATATCTGTGTATATATATATATATATATATATATATATATATATATATATATATATATATATATATATATATATATATATTTATATATTGTGAGCTGGGGGGGCTGATCGCACCCCTACAGGTTAAAAGCTCCCTTGCTTTCTGGGCTTACTTGCGGCCGATCTACCACGTCATTCGCACGGTACTTCTCATACTTCAAAGTCCGAACAGCACCTGTCGATTTTTGATTGTTTGCTTTTCTCTCTCTCTGACCTTCCCTGCTCCTGTTGTGCACTCCTTTGAAGAGGAAGATATGTTTGCATTCTTTTAATTGTGAGACGGAACTGTCATCTCCATCTTGTCAAGGAGCACGTTTAAACTTTTGAAAAAGAGACATGTTTGTTTGCAGTGATTGAATAAAGTTCCTGTCTCTACAACCTCCTGTGTTTATGTGCAAATCTGTGACCCAAGCATGACAATATATATATATATAAAATCCATTGTCAGTCTGTCTGGGTCTGATCAGGTTTATTTCTATAATTAGCTTGTACATTCTATTTGATTTTGCGACTTCTCTCATCGAGCTAAGTATCATAGTTTGCTTACGGTACTGATTTATTAATGCAATTCCTAAAGAGAGCAGCTGCGTGCCAAGGGCCTCCATTCAAGTCAGTCTACCTTTCACCAGGTGTTGGAGTGTACCTTGCCTCCTTTTAGCTAGCGATACCTGTTTGTTCAACAGTCATTATCATCTACAGATTGTTAAGGAGTAACATTTAACGTTTTTGAGAGAGAGATCAGAGCTATGTGTGTTTTAGAGGGTAGCTGCTGATTGCCAGAAATATCATGGCCACATGCTTTTCTCCCCACGCAGAGGACTCTCTCCCTTCAGAGCTGAACATGATCACATACAGTGCCAACGTTTGATTTTGGAGAATACTTACCTTCCGCTTGGCCAGAATTACATTTTTTACAATTTTTTTTATTGATTTTTAAAGTTTGTCCTGTTTCACTACTACGTGGGTGCAGCAGCAAGGGACAGCTAGTCTTATGTAAGAAATCTTTAATTTATTTGTGTGCGAAAATTTTTTCTCTTCATTTGTCTGAACTTTTTCATTTGAACTAGCCAAAAAAGTTTAAAGATATTTGCACTGTGTAAATTTTCTGTGCACATCATACTAAGACCTGAACCTTTCTGAAACTTTAAAAGTAATTAGCTACATGATCCAGAAAAACAATGACTTTATACAATATTACAAATATAGTATAATCTGGTTAAATTAAAACACAAAATGACATTAAAAATGTTAAACAGAAAAGCACTTAATGTATTTTCCACCTATTCTTTTACCCACTGAGCAATTTCAGGCCAAATGTGGAGCTGGTGACTAAAATCAGGAACTAAAGCTATACAGGATGCCAGTCAATCACAAGACATGCAGTAGTCAGTCACACACATCATGTCAGATAAGAGTTACAAATTAACATGCAGGACTTCGGTATGTGAAAGGCACTGGGAGAATGTGTAAACGCCTAAAATGCAGCAATTTAAACACTAGGACACTGGAAATGTGGGGCAACAGTACAAATCACTACACCCTGGAAAAAGCTAGTTTCGGTGATTAATAAAAAAATGTAAATGTATGAACATAATTAGAAAAATTAAGGAAAACCCTAAAACAGTGAATTCTAATTTAATTTGGAAAAAAGTTAGTTATCAAGGTTGTGAGAAATATGGCAACACTGTCATGTCATCCACATATAATCGAGGCTATTATACTAACTGAAATCAGTAAGGCAGAGGACGTTTTCATTCCACTTATACCAATGATTTCCAATGAACTCCCTTTTGAATTCAAAAGACTTGCGTTTTGCATTTGCGATTTCCATAAATAAACCGCAAGGATGATCATTTAAAGTTATTGGAGGTTTCCCCAAAGCACGATGCTTTTCACACAGCTAGCTATACGTCGCCTGTTCCAGAGTAGGACCAAGAAAGAATTTATATGTTCTTTCTTCTAATGGCAAAATGAAAAATGTATAAAAAGGCACTCTAAATGATTTGTACTAACTATAATCCGTTATTCCTTAATAATGGCAGTTTGACTTTTGAACAATATTTGAATAAAAAATTAATTGCCAAATAATAAATGGAAACTGTTTAATTTTTGCCCAACCCGAGCAACAACTGGGCCCGGCCCATGGTCACTGCCAGGGGGCACCCCAATGCCTGGAGAGCCCTGGTCCTCAGCACTTCCGCCACACCCGGAAGTGCTGGGGGGAAGACGACCAGGGACACCCGGAGTGCTTCTGGGTGCGCAGCCGGTACTTCTGCCACACTGGGGAGTGCTTGCGGAAGATTATTGGGAGGCACCTGAAGCACATCCGGGTGATTATAAGAGGGGCCACCTCCCTCCATTCAGTGGCTGGAGTCTGGTGGAAGAGGACAGAGCTCGGAGGAGAGGAGAGGAGAGGAGAAGAGAGGAGAGGAGAGGAGAAGAGAGGAGAGGAGAGGAGAGGAGAGGAGAGGAGAGGAGAGGAGAGGAGAGGAGAGGAGAGGAGAGGAGTGGAGTGGAGTGGAGTGGAGGCGGACCAGAAGATAGGCATTGTGTAAGGGCCTGGACTTGTGGGTGATTGGTGCTGCGGCACTGGGTTGTGTGCTTCACTGTTGTGTAAATATTGTAAATAAACATGTGTGGGTTGAAATCAATCATGTCTACCTGTCTGTGTCCGGGCTGTTCCCCACAACAGATATTGTTGGTTTTCATTTATGTTTAATCAGTTTCCACCTTGTTATAACAAATCCTTATTTATATGTGTACCAGTTCTGTATTTAGTAAGTAGTATAATCTATACTTATATTTTAAGTAACAAGCGGTCTGTGCCTGAACTCAATGAAGTGCGCTATACAAAAAATAAGTTATTTTTGTAACGTACATAATTAATATGCTCAAACTCCTATTCTGCATATACTGAAATAAACTTGTAACAACCAACAAGAGCAACAAGATGGCTACTGTTCAGTATTTATTGCACGCTACAGAACCTCACGTAAGAATTATAAAAAAAAAACACACAATAGTATTGTTTGAAAATTATGATTGTATTATCAGAAAACACTAATATTACAGTTGTGTGGTAAGAAGGCAGAGTGGTCCTTGTAGTTTGTTCTAAGTACAGAATTTCAATTCACTTAATCTAAATCTAATTATTACAATGGTTGTAAAAGTACATGTTTTGTGGTTTTTTAGATATATTGCACAATTGCATTGTTTAGCAAGGCCAATTTCACTGACCTCTCAGTCTTGATTGTAAAAATAGACTCTAAAGTAAAATGTTGTTACAGGTTCACTGATGGATTGGTTAAAGGAAATAAACTAATTTTCCACTCTTTCTGCTGATCAACAGAGATTATATGGAGGGGTGATTTGCTAGATTACATTTAATGAGTGCAGCCCTCATAACAGACATGCTCTACTATGATTCAATTACCTTTACAGAGACTTTGCTCGGGTAGTAACATCTTTTGTTCAATGCCAAAAGAAAATGTTCTACACAATGCTGGTTCCTATATTAATAAAACCTTTGTTCTCTTTGATACATGGCTGACTGACATTATGTGCTAAAATTAATGTCTTTTATATTGCTTCAGTAGAGAAATAACATGACTGTCATCTTTGCACAATAGTGAGTGATTTTATTGGCGGGTGCAAGAGGCATCACAGTATGGAAAGTATAATATTAAGCCCACACAGAGCTTTTAAATATCATTCATATGATGTTGTATTAATAGAACTGATTACACAGACAAATGAAGAAAAGATAAAATGCAGATAAACTGGATGGAAGAGACAGACAAGAGTAACACTTATCAGAGACAGTGATGTCTGTGTCCTAGAATGGCACTGTGGTAGCAAAGATCTGCAAAATGCTGTGCAAGGTTTTTTTTTTTAAAAAAATGCAGTTTTGTAAAATGTTTCATTTAAAGTATGAAATATTTATTTTCTATATATGATGAGGAATTAGGTTTGTAATTTGAAAAACTAAAGCAAAAAATGACCAAAAGCATACATATCTTTGAACGGAGGCCTTTCAATAGACAAAACATAAACATTTATTATCAATTAGTATAGCCTACAAAATTACAAGATTCATCCATCATATATAGTGTAATAGACAGCATGCAAACATAGATCCTTAACAGACTGGGAGGCCACTGCAATGGAAGGACCGGGGGAGATGAGGATTGCTGATTATTCTCTCCCCTATTACGCTAGGTGGCAGTATCCTTGGTTTAGGATTCCCACACAGACGCCTGCAGGGCATGTTGGGACCTGTAGTCCTGGGGGTTCTGTGGGGACCTCCAAGGGGAGCTGAAGGGACTCACAATCCCTACTTTTTGGGATGTTTGATTGACCCGGAAGTACTTCCTTCGGGTAACGCATTAGCATGGGAAGTACTCCCAGGGTCTAAGATAAAAGAGACTGCTCAGCCTCATCCAGGTGAGTCAAAATCAGGTGGAAGAGTACAAAGCTTGCCTGGAGGAATGGATGGAAAGAAAGAGAGAGATGAATTATGTTATATTTGATTGATACCACTTTGGAAGCCTTTGTACAAGATATTTTGTGTGAATAAATATATTTATTATACTGGGACTTACAACACCCTCTCCTGGTCACAATAGTTTTGTATCAATAGGAGCTGCTGTCTTCCCTGGCAGTACTATAACAAGAAGTATAAAAGCCCAGAAAGCAAAACACTCATATGCTCATGAGTTCATTTGCTTACTTTGTCCAATTCTAACTTTTTGGGAGCCAGAGCACGTCCAAGGAGTAGTGGACACAAGTCAAGAATAGGCCCTGGGAAAAGCACCAGCTGATCACAGGATCCACTCACAGACAAACATAATGCACACCGGCCCAAATTAAGACACCTTTTAAGATAACATTCACCTCTTTGGGTGATGGGAAAAAGGAGTACCCATGTAGACATAGGCAGGATGTGCAAACTCCTCACACAGGCAGGGATTCAAAATTCAGGGCTCTTTAGAAGTACTTCACTATCATGCCAAGATGCAAGTTTGCAAGAACACATTACGCATCAATTTGGTGAAAGTTATGCAGTAATTAAATTATCATTATAAAAACACATACTTTCAAACAATATATCTAAAATACACAAGCATCCAGAATAGTCCTTTCCACTAAAATATATGGAAAGAATCTATTTCAAAGTTGAACTAAATATCAGTTGTGCAAGACAACATAGGCAAGGCTCAGTGGCCTAGACGGAGTTACTACAAGTCTGAAACATGGCATGCAAAAAAAAATCAGTTTTATTTTAAGGAAAATAATTTTATCTAATGAAATCTGTATTATTTCAGTGTTTTTGTTAGAATGTCATAATAATAAAATTATTTACCTTTTCAGATTTTTCTGGTGCAATATTTAGGACTGTTCTCTCCCCGCTTCATATATACAGGTTTAAATCCAAACAGCAATTAAGTAAAAGATTAGTGATAGGAAACCTGTGAGCTTTGCCAAACAGATGATGGACATGTCCCATGCACCACATACTGTATACATTTTGTTTTGTGAAGGAAAGCATTGCTTCTTCCTCATGGTTTAAAAGGTAAAAGGCTTTTATCATAGCTTAGCATAACAGGCTTCAGCAAAATGTAACAGACCTCAGGTTGTGCATAATGTTTATATTTGTAACTTTGCCATGAAATGTAATGTTCCTTTCATAAAATATACAGTTATAAAAACAGCTCACACTGCTTCTGGACACATCATCTTGACATGAATACACAGTTAAAATCATCCAGACGTGAATGGAATTAATAAAGCTAAATTAGGTCAGAAAACAGAGCTAGAACACAGCACTTCTTGCTGTGATGGACAGTACCAATTAGCTATTTAGCCAGTTGCAACAACAAATATATTTTTCAATTAGACAAAAATAAACACAAGTTGAAATTTTTAGTATGAGTGAGATTGAACTTAGGCCACTGGCATATATTTCACTGAGGTTCATCATGGACTATCCGAAGAAAGCATGCAAACTTCTGCATTGTGACAAAGAAAAGACCCTCCACTTACAATGACATAAGGAGAAATCTGAATCCTGCAAAAGTCAACTAAGAATATGTCATGGGCTCCTTTCGGTCTCAGATACAGTTGCTTATGAAGCCAAAGCCTTTCTCAATAAAATAACCTGCTTAGTATTGTTTGGTGTCATATTGTTATGTTAATAGGTCCCAGGTTTTGGGAACAGAAGGGGAAATAAAATGCTCCAGTTGCTGTCTTTATGCTCTTGTTATAATCATTAACATAAAATTGACTTCCTATTTCAACCTGAACGACAGGTGGAAACAGTAGCACACAAATGGTTAAATGTGTGCCATTCTTCTTGCATGCAATTTGAAGAAAGTGTGCTTACTTTCAAATCTCACGGTCCAAATTTAAGAATAAGTGCAGGATAGTGACAGAGATGATGGTGATTTGGTTTAAGAGGATGAAATGTAAATAACCTCATTCTACACAGCTGAACAGTAACCTGTTATGAACTCAGATAGCCTTTCTCTTAAGAGCAAAGTCAACTTTAAAACATTACTTTTCAAATCATCGTATCCCTTCCCCAATCAATCAAGAGAAACAAGACTGTGAATAACCACCAGTTCTGGACTGCATGACCACTTAACTTCCCACTGCTAGGGCTGAACATGGGAGGCTTGCCATTGGCTTCATTATGAACTGGTTTATGCTTCTGTTCAGCTCCGTGTAAGTGAAGTGTTTCTCTAGATTTACCTAGTAGTTGCTACATAATGCTAAAGCAAAAGAAACAGCAACCTCAAAAAGATCATTTTGGAGACATGGTGGAAGGCTGGCAAACATGAAAGTAGCACAGCTGGTTGAATACAGTGTTAAATTTTATATTACCCACTGAGTATGTGTTACTATCTCCTACGTCTTGTACTGTATATGTTGAAGATTTGATTGCTTTGTTTGAGCTGATCTAGCAAACATTAGACACAAATGTTTTTCTATGTATGTGATAAAATCTACAAAAACTGTGGTCTTACTGAAACTTTACCCAAAGCCACCAATAGTCTGAGACCTAAGAATATCTTCAACTATGGCACATTGGGCACCTCTAATGATTTTCCATCCCTCAAAACAATAACAACACCATGATCCTTTGGGTCTTTTCTCAAAGGATTGAATAGTCATTCCTGCCCAAAATACACAAAGTCTTTCTCCAAGCAGACATGAACAAATGGCGTGTATCAAAATGTGACTTAGTATATGGCAAAATGACAACAAGTGTCAGATATACTGCCAGTACTTCGTGTTTCTTCCTCCCAGATCCTAATTAACTGACAATCTGTATCAGTTTGTATTCTGACAAATGATTCCAGTATACATGAGATTTAAAAGCCAAAAAATTTCTGAATGGACCAGAGCCATCAGGTACACAACAGGTAAACTGGCATTACTCTGTAGTTGAATATGCTAAGTAAAACCCAACTTTTTATGACTTTCCTTGGTTCCCATTTTTTACCCACCTGGGCTTAATTTTTAAAAAAAGTGGGATAGGAGTACTGTAGCTAGCTTTGTTTCAGAAACTAAGAGCTCTGCCTCCTTATACTATGTGAATTATTATTTATTAGTTAACTAACTTTAGTAAAGGGCATGATAGGCTTTGTTAAACATAACTCACAAGTAGTTAGAGTGCTGAATAGAATTTCTAAAAGGATAAACGTACTAAGGCACTGCTTGGTTGGTGAGTCTTTTGTGGCCAAATTGGCAGCCTGCTTTAGTTTTAACTTAGATTAAAACATTAAAGATTAGAAAAAATGTGATGAGAACAGACCATTCAGCTCCACAAGCTCATTCATCCTGTTCACTTAGATCAGGGGTGGGCAGATTCAGTCCTGGAGGGCCGCAGTGGCTGCATCTGCCCTGCCCTGCTGCATCTGCCCTGACTGAATCTGCCCACCCCTGACTTAGATCAAGGGTCCTCAATCACAGTCCTGGAGGGCCGCAGTGGCTGCAGGTTTTTGTTCCAACCCAATTGCTTAATAAGAAACACTTACTGCTCAAGTGGCACTTTTGCTTCACTTTAGTTGTCTCATTCATTAGAATTTTGAACCCTTATTGCTTATTTTAGTCTTAAACAGCTGTATTCTTGGTTTTTAACCGCTCCTAATTAGCAAGAACATTCAAATGACAAAAGAGACCAGCATTTCTCCATTTAGCTTGTTTCTATTTACACCTGTGAGTATTTATCGCGCATGATTTGGTTTAATTAAATACTTGGAAAGTGAAGAAAAAAAAGTGAAGGACTGAGAATTACTCCTCCATTTTAGCCTTCAAATCATTTGGATGATATCATTAGAAAGGGGAAGAAAATCTAGGATATGAGAATGACCTGACATGGCAGAGTTAAAGCACGGACAAGCCATGAAATTAAATTATTGGCAATTGCTTTCTAATTAACAAGCCTGGTTAGAACAAAAACCTGCAGCCACTTTGGCCCTCCTGGACTGAGATTGAGGACCCCTGACTTAGATTGTCCAAAACAACATCAGGTTGAGATCTAAAAGGATCCTAAAGTCCTACTTTCCATCATGCTAATTGGTAATGTGTGAAATCTGCCCTAAACAAGTTTCCAACCTTGTTCCTAGTAGAGTTTATTTTAAATTACCAACTGGTGTCCACTCTGTTAATTTCATTTATAATTTTAAACACTTTGATCATGTCAGTTCTTTATCTCTGTTTGCTTAAAATGATAAAGTAAGCTACAAGGTTAAAGTGGACATTTTGAGATTAAAGCCGAAATTTTCACTTTAATCACAAAATACACCTTTTCACTGTGTCCTTAATTTTTTTCTCTGTGGCTCAAATACGCTGCCATACATTCTGATACTATTGTGAAGATGCAAAAAAAGTCAGCACAGAAGATGTTATGTGAGACTTTTAAAATATATTGTGTCATTACGTTGGGGAATATGCAACGCTTCAATATAAAAGCACCACAAAAGCATTTGTATGTCAGCATTTGCTCAACTACATTGAACCATTCTTCAAACCTCAAAGCACGCACATCGATCCTGGAAGATCCTAAAAGCGGCTGGAGTCACAAGAAATTCAGGCTGGAATTCATGGTTTGAATGTGGAGAGTTATGATGATAATCCAGAAGAAGACATGACTGTATTTGAATAAACGTAGATTGTTGTATATGAATAAATATAAGATATTTCCTGAAAATAAGCCCTAGTGCATATTTTGGAGTAAAACTTAATATAAGACCTGGTCTTATTTTCGGGGAAACACGGTAATACCTGTTAGTCACACAATCAGCATAGTTGCTCTTCTCTGGACTTTCTCTAGTTCTGCTATATCTTTTTCATAATATGGAAACCAAAACTGTACAACTGTACACAGTACTCCAGGTAAGGACTCGCTAATGAATTACATAAATTAAGCATGACTTCCCGTTCCTTGTATTCCACCAAATTTGATATATACTGTAACCTAGCATTCTATTAGCTTTCCTAATCACTTCTATACAGTGTCTGGATGTAGATAGTGATGAGTCCACTATAGCTATGTTCACATTACCAGGCTGAAGTGACTTAAATCTGATTTTTTGCCATTTTGTGACACAAATCTGTATAGCCATAGTAAACTGATCTTTTCAAATCAGATTTGAGACACTTTCATATGTGGTCCTAGATTGGATGTATATCCAATTCGTGACCTTGCAACATGATTGAGAATGGCCAATTTGGAATTTGTGCATTTTCTACAGCTGTGACAACAGTCACGGTCCAACCACTGCAGGCTTGTTTCTTGTACCCACACATCTCTTGGTGCAGCAGTGCCAGCAAAAGCTGTGAAAACAGTAAAAGCTACCCATTTGACTTTTTTGCCTTCTCAACCTTCTCTTGTACAGATGACAAATTGTTTGCTGTCCTCCAGAGTGAAATGCGATGAATACACTAACTACTAGCATGTCCATTTTGTTGGCTTTAATTCTGCGATTAGTCTCTCAAACATTATGTTTTTGTTGTTGTCGACCAAAATTACTCGTTCACAAATGATTCAAAGTCCACATGTGTGCCGTTTCAGAGGACAGATACATTCAGATTACTGTTAGATACAGGTCACTTGTACTTATGAATGTGAACTGTCAAGACAGGCAAAGCCAATCTGAGCAAAAGATCGGAATTGAGCAATGAAGTTTGTAATATGAGTGTAGTCTATGACTCTTAGAAGACTCTGAAGAAATTTTGCAGAAACTATTATGATGCCAGTGGCAATTCACTGAAATCCAGTTAAATTCTTCTTTTTAAATGTAATAGCTTGTGTTAGACATCTTCTGTTTTGTTTAATGCAAAATGTAAATCAACAGTAGTTCAGTGTGAGACATATGTAAAGGAGTCAAAGTAACAAGACAGAAGATGGTTCTTTACTACATTTAAATACACAGGACAAGTCATCAGTCTTTTTGAGAAATAATTTTTGCTACCTGCAATGATTGCTTGTTTTATCCTTTAACATTTGACCAGTGACATTGTAGTTAAAAAAATGTTAAAAAAGATGGCCACATACATTAAAATCGTCTGAAATTTGTAACAATACAGAAGAAATACTTTGCAGAAATAAATGTTTTTGAGTGTTATTTTTGTTCGGAAACACTTGCATGTGACCATAGATTTGTTTCTGGCATAAAATTCAGTGCAATGTCTTTAATTTGATGATCAATCTCTTCTTTTACTGTGTTGTGATTATGGCTACATTTGACTACACTTTTTCAGAAGCCCTTAAAATCTCAGAATCTCAGTTTAGTTAAAAGTGTTATGAAGACTTATATGGAAAAACAACAATGGTCAGACACTGGCATTCAGTGGTAATGGGGTGATCATGATGAAAGGCACGTTGTCTTCACTAAGAAGTATGTTAGCTGATTTTTTTAATAATATGAGAAAGGAAAATCTATAGTATGTTGAATATTTCACCGACTTCTGAGGAGTGACAAAAATATTAGCAGGGATTTAGGTGGTATACCACCAAACAGCTGGGGTTTGCTCTTTTAAGACCACAAAGGGCATGTTTAACTTCAATTGGCATTATTGCTGCATCAAACCAGACAGTTTCCAAGACTGATAAGTGACAAGAATCAATTCAGCCACTGGATGAAGTAGAAGAATCTTTAGTGAATAATCTATAGAAAAAATCAAGGAAATATCAGTGATATAATAGATACAATTTCTTTGTGCTTATTTTCTTTGTGAGTTTCATTGTGAAGGATTCAGTTTTGTGAAATTGCAGTGGTAATAGCCTGTTCAGTTTATTTCTAGAAAAATAGTAAAATTTGCTTTGCTGCTGCATTAATTTCTCATATTATCAAACTGCCGCAGATTTATTTTTCTCTGTAATTCAAACTTATGTTATCTACCCTCCCAAACAGAATGTAAAACAAGCTATCATTTAATCAAGTTAACAATACATATACAGTAGTTATCTGAGGTTACTTTACAAGCTTAAGACTGAAAATGTGGGGATGTCAATATTTTCTTAGAGAGGAAATTAGATTCTACCATTTTTTTCCAGATTAATGAACTAATTATTGCATCACATCACAAATTTCAAGCTTGGTGTGAGCCAGAAATTAAATTAAAATTAAAAATTAATTTTAAGCGGTAGCAAATATTTAGTAGTTATCCTTTCTCTCTATTGTGCTGGTATGAGGGGTCAGTTTTGTCATCTGTTGCTGCTTTTTGTGTTACTTATTGCTAGGTAACAGCATTCTGTGATGCACTCATCAAGACCCTACTTTGACACTTTGTCTTGTTTCTTCAGCTACATTTTGCCTTAACCTATTTTTTCTTGTTTTTGCTTAGCTGTTTTCTGATTCCTGGAAATTGTTTAACAACCTCTGTGGTGGGCTGGTGCGCTGCCAGGGGTTTGTTCCTGCCTTGCTCCCTGTGTTGGCTAGAATTGGCTCCAGCAGACTCCTGTGACCCTGTTTTAGGATACAGCAGGTTGGAGAATGACTGACTGACTGACTGTTTAACAACCTACATTTTTTCCAATCTTTTTTTGTACTGATCTTTGGGTATCCACTTTAAACAATTGTTTGTGGTAAGCAAACCAAGTTCAAACAGAAGAAAACTGTGTCATACATGGTAGTGAAATGCAAGATTTTTGGTGAATATCTGCATTATCTGGCGTGGTGATTATCACTAGTACAGCTATGGGATCATGGAGTTTATTATCTTGTGTACATGGTATATCTTGCATATTATTTGCAAGACCCCACTGAGAGTGGCACACACTCAGACCCCAGGCATATGGAGTTATACCTGAGAAGTGGTGGAGGAAGTTTAAAAGTGAAAAAAAACAGACAGTCTTTATTTACAATGTAAATGAACAAAAACATAAAGAAGTGTTTTGTCATTTATAAAAATCATACAGAGTCCAGCTGGCTCAAAACAAAGCAAAAGCCACAAAGAAAAACTATTACAAAAAAGAATCAAGCACTTTGCTCACCAAACAAGTTTCACCAAAATTGTTCTGGGACTAAATTAAATGATGACACCTCTTTCTTCTGCACTCACTCAAAACGGTTCCTGCACTTCTCCCAGTGGTAGACAAAAAATGACTCCTTTGAGTTTGCCATGACTTTTTGTACTGTCACAGGATTGACCCAATCCATCTCCGTCAAAGCACGTCCCTTCACCTCCAATGAGGAGCATGTAACGTCTCTGGTTAGATCACGTATCCTGCCAGCCAGGACTCAGCACGGAAGTGCACTTTAGCACTCAAATTCGTGAGATACTGAGCACCCTGGGCTCGTTCTGCCTCACTCTCTCTGTCTCCCAATCCATTTATCCTTTCTTTGGTAAGCCTAATTTTATGAGTTAAGTTTACCTTTAATTTTCTTATGACCGTCTATGTCAATATACTGATCCTTTAACTTCTCCCCCCACAGCATCAGACTTGCATGGACTCCATTCTTTTCTTATTCCACATTCAGTATGGGCTGTGAAGTACTGCCCCACATGTCACAGGCATGGACATCATGCAGCTGCACAGCCGCCTGACTACCAGAGTCCCAAATCTCACTCCCTTCTCCAGCCAAGGTAAGTGCCCTTTGAAAACTATTTATAAAAGAACAAAATGGCTTTTGATGTGGACTAATTTAGATGACGCACTAAGCCAGGTGTCTCCAGCTCTGGTGCTGGAATGCTGCTGTAGCATTAAGTTTTCATTCTAACCCTTTTCTGAATTAGTAATCGATTTTTGCTTCTAATTGACTCCTTTTCCTTTCATTTTAATTGACTTTTTTTAAGATTCAGTCCTCTGAATTGCATCATTTTTTCCTTTAATGGCACACAAACATAAATGAGGCGTAAAGTTAATGAGCCAACAAAAGACCAGCTAAGTCAGTGCCTCAAACCCCAACCAATTTCACTCCAACCATTTCCTTAATTAGAAGCCAATTCTTGATGTTAATTAAACCCTTTTATTTAATTCCATGGCTCATTGGTGCTGTCCTTCTGCTGCAGTAGAGATTTCCAAAACTGTTGATTTTCTTTTTTCTAAAAGAGCTGTCAAAATGTTTTAGTGGACCTGAGCAGATCAACATCACTGACACCTTCACCTTTCTTTATTTTCTGATGTTGTATTATGGACTTGGTCATCTCATTTGTATCTTTTTATTGTTTGGCTTTTAATTAAGGAAAAAGGAGTCAGAGTCTTAAATGGCAAGGCAATTAAAATGAAGGCAAAAAAGGTTAATTAGAAGCACATACAGGTTACTATTTAAGAAAAGGATCAGAATGAAAACCTGTAGCCACAGTAGTGCTTATGGTGCTGGGTGAGGGGATTATTTAGGGTTTCCTATGTATATCATTCAGCATGTTATGGATTCTACCCAAATTATTGTCAAACCAGTCTTGGTAGTTCCTGCTCTTATAACCAATGGCTTGAGATGCTGCCCCATACAGTGCTAAGCTGATAGAGTCCATGGTGTTTTCTGAACTTAAGATGAGTTCCTGCTCCCTCAGTTTTTCAGTTAGGGAGTGATGGGACTCATTTCTTGCATCACTGTTTCCCACCTAGGCTTATGTTCAGGTTGTGCTTAGTGCGGAAAGTGAACAATCTCATGCCATTTGCATTGGCCTGTCCAAAACCATGTCTGCCAAGCACTCCATTCCATATTATATTCTCCAAGCAAAAGAATCTTATTACTCTAATGAATTCTGTGATGAATTTCATCCAGTGACTGGTAGAAGCATTTGTTGGCCTGATTTTCAGATGCAATGGTCAGTGCATAGACACTAATAAGTGTAGCTTATTGGCTAGAGGGATATGGTTGGGGCATTAGTCTTTCACTATTGAGACTTTGCTGGAGTGTATTCTTGATAGTTTGTCCTACGCCATGGAGATGTACACCTGAGGGTTAACCTTTTCCAGAAGGAAGTGTAACCCATCTCTTTCTCTGCCAGGTTATAGTCCAAGAGGCAGTGTTGATGTTGCAGCTAAGTGCTGTTCTCTGGTGGTGTCTATTGGCGAGTCCTCACATTCAATTTTGCTAATCCCCAAATTTTTTTTTTTTTTTTTTTTGACTGCGGAAATAGAATGACTGGACAGATGTAATATGGCTTAATAATAGTTCACTTAACCCATACCTTGTCTGGCCTCCAAAAACTAACCTTACAAAGAAACTTAATAAAGGTTTTCTCTGGCCAGAAGATACACAACAGGTTTTTTATACTGTAAAAGAAAAAAAAATTACTGCTGTTCTAGTTCTGAGACATCCTGGTTCATCTTTACTATTTATTTTGAAAGTAGATCCATATAGTATTGGGCTAGGAGCCATATTATTTCAGGAGTTCTATGACACTAAGAAGATTCATCCCTGAGCTTGTTGTTTGAAAAAATTCGATCTAGCAGAAAAAATTCACAAGTGTATAATAGAGAATTACTGATCATTAAATTAGCTCCCGAAAAATGGAGACTTTGGTTATAGGGAGCCAAGTATTCAATTAAGATCTTCACTGATCATAAAACACTGATTTATTTGAAAAGTGCAAAAAAAACTAAATGCCAGGCAAGATGGGCCTTGTTCATTAGCAGATTCCTTTTTTTCGATAAGTTATAGAGCTAGGAGTAAGAATGGGAAAGCAGAATCCCTCTTGAGGATATTTTGCCCAGGTGAACTCAAAAAGAACCTGGAAATATTATTCAACTGGAAAAATTGTGGTTATTATTATGAACTATCCATGAAGCTTGGTGAAGGAAATATTGGCTGCACAGTCAAGTAGCCCAATCCTGAAATGTTGCCTGAGGGTTAATACATTATTCCTCCAAAACATTCCTTTTGGCATGTGAGGTTTACAATTAGTTTGTAGTAAGTCTAAGCTGTCTAAGGGACTGTTAGTGGGGCAGTTACAAACAAACCAATGTTCCAGTCATACCTGGAAGATAATATTCATGGATTTTATTCCAGATTCATCCAGTTCCAGGTATAGTTGTTTAAGTGGTAGTGGACATTTTTTCAAAATGTGTTCAATCTCTACCTTCGCGAAAAAGGAGGTAGCTGTTTTCATTGACAAAAAGATAGTCAGGTTGTATAATTTTCCGTCTGTTATACTGGATTGTGGGCCCCATTTTGCATCACGGCTCTGGGGATTCCTTTATTCCAAAGTGGTGTGTGAGATCAATCTAACAACAGGTTATCATCTAGAGACCAATGGTTAAACAGAGGGTTAACTACTGTATATATATATATACAGTATATGTGATTTTTCTTTGCTTTCCCTGTTCTTTTAGAGCAATCTTACAACCAAATAGGGGGGTTGCAGTACTACAGATTATGAATCTGATGTTAGTTTTTGTTATTATTTTAGTTTTACATTTTCGCCGTCATCTTGGATGGGTATTTTCTGCACCATTTTTTACTCTGGTTTCTATGGCCACTCGAGTGTCTGTATGGTTTGTCTTTGGATGTCATGACCTCTAACCAGGCACTCATTGGGGTTAAAAGTCACTCAAAAATATCACCTCCCTATCCGAGCTGTTCCTAAACAAATCCTTTTGCGTTGTGCTTTTGTATTTCAATCATAAATTTATGTTTTTTAGATCCTTGCCTGTAAATTTGACTATGCCTTTTATATTCTGTTCTTATTTTGGAAACCAATTGTTAAGTCGTCCTGGTTTTGAACCATTTTTGATACTTTTAAATAAATTTATTGGTACAAACCACCTTTATTGGAGTTTTCAACTTTGACTTTGTTAATACCCAGTGCGAAAAGATTTTAAACGGTTTTGGTTTTAGTACAGAAAAATTCAGACCGCATGCTCAGATATCCTCCTATGTTCATTTCATAGAGAAAACCCTGACTAGCTCATCTAGCGTACCCAGTGTCCATGCCTTAGGAAAAGGGGCTATGTCATGATCTGATTTGTGTTTTTAAACTTTTAGCAGTTGTTCCTTGGCTGTTAAAATAACTAGGGCATCATTTTGGGGGTTTGGGAGGGCCAAGGATCATAACAACATTCAAATATTTAGCAGTAGTTTTCCACTGCTCTAAATTTTCTCAATATCATATTTTCATTTTTCGACTACAACTTCAGTCATTTGTTTCGACTTTGGTTATGTGAAACTCTCCTGGATTGTGACCCTCTTGTTTTGTTATCTTTCTATGACTTTGTTTTATTGATAAGACTTCTCCGAAAATCAAAATAAAATATTTCTAAATTTTGGTGCTGTTATGATGCTTAATGCAGTCATGGAATCCCATGTTATGAAGACCAGTGTTGCATTACTTATGCTGATGTTAGGTTAGGTTAGGTTTAGGTTAGGTTTAGGATTATTTGTCATATATAGGTTAACACGGGGTCAACATTCAATGAAAAGTGTATGACAAGAAAAACAAGTCACTCAGCCTAGATCTAATAAAGCTAAAAAAATAATTTAAAAAATTACAAGTTAAAAATAGACAAGCCATATAAAATAAAATATGTACGTTTTAAAAGAAGTTATAGAGCAATATGAGTTGAATGAGACAGCAAGTACAAATGACAGTTATTGCACAGATAATGTGTTATGAGTACAGATGCATATTCCATAAAGTGCAGATGCATGTTCCAGTCAGTATTTGGAGTTTGTGCAGGTACAGTTTGTGTGTGAGTATTGCAATGTAGATGTAATGCATTGTAGGTGTAATGTAAGTGTATGTAAGTGTTCAGGTGTTGCTGTTGAGGAGTCGAATGGCCTGGTGGTAAAAATTGTTCTTAAGTCTTGTAGTCCAAGCAGCCAGACTCCTGTATCGTCTGCCAGACAGTAACAAGGAGAACAGCTGGCGTGCTAGATGGCTGTGGTCCTTTATGATGCTGCTTGTCTTACGCAAGCACCGATGGAGGTAAATGTCTTCAATGGCAGGAAGACCATACCAGACGGTAATGCAGCCCATTAGCAGAGTCTCGACCACACTCCTGTAAAAGTTTGAGGTGATGTTGGCATTCATGCCAAACTTCCTCAGCCTCCTCAGGAAGTAGAGCTGCTGGCAAGCTTTCTTAACCACAGTGTCTATGTGAAGGGTCCACGAGAGATCCTCGGTGATGTTTACTACGAGGAACTTGAAGCTGTTAACCCTTTCAACTTCTACGCCGCTGATGTAGATGGCCTGGTGTTCTCTGCCTTGCTGTTTCTGATAGTCCACGATCATCTCCTTGGTTTTGCTGACGTTAAGAGACAAGTTGTTATCCAGGCACCAATTACTCAATGCCAGCACCTCCTCTCTGTAGGCCGTCTCATCGTTGTCAGTGATAAGGCCTTTGATGGTTGTGTCGTCTGCAAACTTGATGATGGTGTTTGTGCTGTGTTTTGCAACACAGTTGTGGGTGAACAAGGAATACAAGAGGGGGCTAAGTACACAGCCCCACAGCGCTCCTGTGTTTAAAATGAGTGATGAGGACGTGTGTTTGCCGACTCTCACCACCTGGGGCCTGTTTGTGAGGAAAGAGAAAATCCATCTGCAGATGGTCGTCCCCAACCCAAGGTCGTCAAGCTTCAAGACGAGTTTTGAGGGAATGATGGTGTTGAATGCCGAGCTTTAATCTATGAACAGCATTCTTACATAAGTATTTCCTCTTTCCAGGTGGGTGAAGGCAGTGTTTATTGTTAACGCAATGGCATCCTCTGTAGATCTGTTTGCTCTGTAAGCAAATTGGAGAGGATCTAGCGTGTCGGGGAGAGAGGAGCAGATGTAACCTTTGACCAGTTGCTCGAAGCACTTCATAATGACCGATGTCAGTGCAACCGGGCGATAGTCATTCAGACAGGAGACCACCGGTTTCTTTGGGACAGGAATGATGGTGGATGCCTTGAAGGAAGTGGGGACCACTGACTGCCTCAGGGAGAGATTGAAGATGTTGGTGAACACACCTGCTAGCTGGTCAGCACACGCCCTGAGGGCACGGCCTGGGATGCCATCTGGTCCCGGAGCTTTGCGAGGATTGACCTTTTTGAAGGACCTTCTCACGTCAGACGTTTCAAGGATCAGAGTGACAGACTCACTGCCCCATTGAGGATATAGCACCTGTTCTTTGTTGGCTGCATCAAAACGAGCATAGTGTTGAGCTCATCTGCAAGACATGCAGTGGGCTGAACACTGACTGTGTTTTTCTTTTTATAGTCAGTGATGCAGCACAGTCCATTCCACAGTCGCTTGGTGTTAGAGCTGTGGTAGCTTGACTCCACTTTGTCCCTGTAGTCCCATTTGGCCTTCTTGATGGACCTCCAGAGGTCGTATCTGGCTGCTTTGTATGCACCAGAGTCCCCTGAGCCAAAGGCAGAGGTCCGCGCCTTGAGCTTAGCCCGAATCTCCCTATTTACCCAGGGTTTCTGGTTAGGATATATGCAAATAGAGGTTTTAGTGACAACATCGTCAATGCACTTGCTGATATAACCTGTGACAGAGTCTGTGAATTAATTGATGTTGCCATCAGCTGCATCCTCAAACATCTGCCAATTAGTTGTTTCAAAGCAGTCCTGTAAGACCCCCTCAGCTTCACTGTCCCATTTGTAGATGTCCCTGTAAACCCTGTGATGTTTTCATTTTCTTGCTTACTAAAGCAAAACCTTTAAATGCAACAATAAAATGTAGATATTCACTTTCTGGAGCAGTGTTAGTGCATTACTGTAAGATCTTGCTCACATTGATGAATGTGGGAATATGAATAGAGTTAAATTTGACTTAAGCTTTCTTTCTACTCACATTTTGGTATTAGAGTATTTTTAAAATTAGGTGGATGTACTTTGGTAAAGGTTGGTGGGTTTAAAGCTAGAATGCCCATTTCTGAAAATTAATTTTTAATTTATTAGAAACTCAAACTATTGTCAGCCAGTTCCGTGTTTTCAATGTTTATAATTACTTTTGTGTTTGTGCTTTTTCTTGCCATCTATTTTTTCTCCATCATGGGATTTGAGCTTTTATCTTTATCCATTGCCTGTCATGACAACATTAAAGTGTGCAGAATCTGTAAAATTACAGGAAATGCTACCACATTAAAAAATCTCACTTAATTCTACAGTACACCTAAGATTTTCCTTTTAACCCTATTGAAACCAAGCAGATCTTGGAACTACAAAATGCTTTTTCCTTTCCATAATTTGGCATTGTACATTAATAAAATTCTTTGACTAAAGTAAAAAGATGCAAAGTAAAATTACTCAAAGCTATAACTAACTGTCCTCTCAGGAAGAGCATTATGTACCTTATATACAACAGAGAAAATGCTAAGGAGATTATTTACATAATATAGGTTATGAGTATGACAAAGTAAATGATTTGTACAAAATACAGCATACTGTTTTCCTCCCACATCTCCTATGGGAATTCTTAAGAAAGCAAAACATTGTGCACCCTCAGCAAATTATATTATTCATAAGATGGGACTAACTGCTATGTATTAAATTGTTACTCTACAGTATTCATGCTCAGGGTGGCATGGCGGTGAAGTGGATAGTGCTTTGAATTCAAATCTCGTTTTCTGTGTAAGTGTGTGGGTTTTCCTTCAGGTAGTCTGGTTTTCCTCATACATTCTCAAAACATGCAAGGTTGGGTTCTTTAATAACTGGCACAGTGTGTGTGTGTGTGTGTGTGTGTGTGCGTGTGCGAGTGTGTGTGTGTGTGTGTGTGAGTAGGCCCGTTATGGACTGGTGCCCAGTTCTGGTCTGTTTCCTGATTTATGACAAGTGGTGCCATTAGAAGGTTTGCCCCCTACAACCATGAATTGAATTAAGTGGTTTTGAAAATTCTGTCTTAATATTCACTATTTATTATTTTACTACTTATTATCTTATGAACTAAAGATTTTTCCTTTTCTCTCATATCCCATTTCACGGATGAGTTCCATTAACTTTTTTCTGCTGAGTTTAATATCTTTTATGCTGATTACATGTACTTTGTCACAATGTTCACAATGAAATAGACTAAAAAGCCTACAGGATGCTGAAAATGAATTAAAGGTTACTATGCATAAAGGATAAACAACTGAATTAGTCTTTTTTCATCTTGTGTTTCTACTTTTCAAATATTAACTTTAAATTTCAAATTGCTGCATTGCATACTACAAGTAACCTAGAGAACTTTTGCTTGGAACATCACTTTGGCCACTGGTAGGAGACTCCCAGGGCAAGCTGAGGCCAAGTGAAATATGCATGTAGAGTAGACTGACAGCAGCCTTCAAATGTACCTCAAGGAATAATTATTTTTAATTTCCTACTGAGTTACACAGAACATGCTGTGAACAAAATATTTGAAAGCTTATGTTCACAACAGGTAACTAACTGCAGTGCATCCAAGCTCAACTTTTGTAAAATCTGTCAGAGAGAGACTTTCATGGTTAATTAACACAACAACTTCATGGTGCATTTGTAAGAGCCTTAACCCTCTAACAGAGAGGTCAAGAACTCCAGGTCTGACAACCCTCAGTAGTAACTGGGTTTCATTTTGATGCCATATTTCAATTAAAATGGATTCATCCAATTAAGCATTTTCAGTTGGAAATGTTTATACATAAGTAAATTATTATCAGTACGTGAAATGCACTCAACAAATCCATATATTTTATTTGCCTACATCAGTCAATTTGATTTTTATTTTACTTTTAATTAGTTTTTTTGAAAATCTTTTCATGGATTAAATTCCTTTTGCACTGCTAATATAGCCTATTCTAACAAAAATATCAATTGCTGGCCATTCCATTATATCAGTCAATCTACAGGAACTACAAATACTGTATGTTGATGCTGTAAAAAAATTGGACTAAAATGTTATGAAACAATAGTCACTAGTCACCTCTAATTGTTTTTATTATTCATTATTGGACTGTCTTATTATCATACTAGACATTAAGCCCGTTACAATAACGGGCGCTAGAATAGTAGTGCATAAACATTAGTAGGCAAAGGACCGTCTATTTTCTGTTACAGTAATACTGGCTTGTTTGTGGCTGTAATATGCGTCACTGTATTGTGTGCCTTTAATTTTCTCTCATAGTCATACATCTCTCCAGCAAGTATTTTAATCTGTGCTGGCGTGCAGCTGATTCTTGTATGTATGGCGTCTCCCCAGCAACGGATTTTATGTGCACGAAAATAAATCTACTTTTAAAAGTCATCCTATTGTAATATCATGAAAATTCGTATATTTACGAAAATACTTTACACTTTACCGGGCCAAGTTTGTTAATCGCAAATCTGACATCCTCAGAGTGAACACTTGCACAACAACAAACACTAATCCCGCCTCTTTGGGGAAGCTGGTCTCCGCGTCTCAGTACCTGATTGGATTTTTTGTGCGTTATGTTTTAGGTCTTACATCATTTACCGAAATCCAATTGGATCGTCCGTGCGATATTTTTAGGTCCCGCCCTCTCTGTCTTGTGTGACGCGTCAGGCAGCCTTTGAAGCATCGCACTGTGCCCCGCGCATGCGTACTTCACCAGAAGACACACACACACACATGGACGCACACAGGGATTTTATTAAAGAGGATGATCTTTTCTCTTAGTATCCTGTAGCATATTATGTGGCAGGCAGTTTGCCCTTTTTCTTATCAAAAGCTGCCAATTCTCCAAAGGTTCCTCTCCTTTTCCGACAGATCTGCAAAAACTGAAAATTGTTCTTTGCTGTGTTTTATTGTTCAAGTAAACATTACTAAACCTAACTGTGCTTATTTTTCAGGTGGTTTTAGATCCACAAAAGCACAAGTCCTTGAGCAATCACCTTGTGATGGTAATGTCTGGATGTGATAAGTGAAGATCTTGTAGATCTGACTTTAGGCAGCATTTAGCTCGGATTGATTCAGTTGGTTCATCCAAGTCATCTAACATTGTTTACCTTGAAAGGTACAATGTAAAGCAATAGTGTCTAACAGATAAAATAGCTTACATTGAGAAAGAAATTACATGACAAATGTAAGGAAATCTCTTTCTGGGTCACCATATTAATGTAATATTGGAGAGTCACATTGTAAATAATGATATTAATTCAATTAAATTAAAAGGAGTAACAGGCCTTTTTTGCAATATCCCCTTATCAGTCAGATACAAATGTGATTGGAATGTTCCCTTCACTAATGATTTCTCTCCTAACATTTGCAAAGGAAAGAACAGAATTTTCTCCCTAAAGCATCAATGCAACTAGACTTATCAACAAAACTTAATGTATCTTTGGGATGTGTAAGGAATACATGAAGAAAATATGAATTTTTCCTCAAATGATGACCAAGCTATGAATTAAGGGTTTGCAAAGGTATGCCGGAAGTCTCAATAGAGGCCCTCCTTTCATCTTGGGAGATATCAGGGACATAGAGCTTGAATGAACAGTGTTTAAGACTTCTGTCGTGGTGAAGGACACTACACTGGCAATCGGAAGGTTGCCAGTTCGAATCCCGTAAATGCCAATAGGGTCTTTGAGCAAGCCTGCAATTGCTGAGTGCTTTGAGTAGTAAGAAAAGTGCTATATAAATGCAAAGAATGAATTATTAACAATTATTATTATTAAGAATGCAAGGGCCTGTGGCCAAAATGTTGTTAGTGTCTGTCATTGCATCTGTCCTAAGAACTGTCAGGGGAGAAAAGCTGTCAAGCTGAAGAAAGAAGTCTTTCATATAAAGTTAGCTAGAGGTTCCTCAGATTTGATTGAAAGGCTACTGGCAGGCTACAAAAACCTATATGCAGGAACATTTTAATGAGATCATGGAAAATAACTTTCAGAATGCCTCAAAAAAGTTCTAGTAAGCTCTTCTAAAATTCTGCAATGGTAGGCACCAAGGCTGTACATGTTGTTACAACTGAACATGTTGTTAAAAGTTAAAGTAGCATTTTCAGAAACCCCTAAACCTTGCAAATACAACCACTACATTGGGGGTAGTGTCAGGAGCAGAAAATGTTATGATGTGAATTTCGGTCAGGACAGAATCTTCTAAGACGGGGACTCCACAAGATCATTGATATATTATTTACATGTATAATATGTGATAAAACATTCTTCACCACCTTAATTAAAACTTATATTGAAAGGAGCAGCTAAAGTAGGAAAATAAACTCTAGAAAAAAAGGCTTTCAATTTGAAACATGAAATGGAAAGTTGAACTTGGTAATGCACTGGTACTGCCAAATTGTAAGTCTTTGGTCCAGTTTGTTTAGTAATCTTAAATGGCCCAATAATTCTCCAGGACTAGGTTCCATTATGGAATCCTCTAATAGAGGTCTCTTATAGTGTAGAATGCCAAATCTTCTGTCCAAAATAATATTTGCAATGATCTTTATATTGTAGATCTGTTGATGTTTTTACAAATGTATTTTTTTAGGTTCATATTTACATTACTTCCCACCATTTTAAAATTGCTAAGATTATCTGTAACACATGAAACAGAACTGTTGGGTTTATAGTTGAAAGATGAGTAAGGTTTTTGAATATTGGTAGAAAATTCTGCAAGAGGGAGTATTCTTCCACTTAAACTGAAAGTAATTTATATTATATCACTGGTATTTTTGTAATTAATCACTGGCCTCAGGATCATATCCTGATGTCAAATGTAATTTGATTCCATACTTTAATGAAAATGTTTTCAATGTGTGAGTCGCGATCAGAAGCTATAGAGAGAAAAAACAATGTAACCTAGAAACAACACAAAACTGCAAGTTCCATAGCAGGATGGAATGAAATGGATTGTGTTGGTGAACCTCTCAACAACTACCTAAAACATTCCACATCTCTCGGAAGTAGGAAAATCTGTAATAAGATCAAAAGTAATGTGTTACTAGCAACCATCTGTGAAGAGGTTAGGGCTGCAACATAACTACAGGGAGACCAGAAGCTGAGTTAAAACTATTACACATTTCACTGACCTTAGCATATTCAATGATAATCTGATTAATAGTTGTCCACCAGGATTAGTTGATGTTAAAATTCTTATTTTGACAATGTTTGAATGTCCTGAGAGTGATTAAACATGACCCAAAGAATTACATCTTGTCGTATGGATTCTTTTACAGATTTCAGTTCCTTACGACCCTCAATTTCAGGAGCTTCAATAAAACAATCTTGCATATCTAATTTGTCTAAACTAGTTAAGGTATCTGTTTCTCAGTGTGAATAATTACTGTAGTTCTGCCTCTTACTCATGTTCAGTATGATCAAATTGGCAGGTCTTCAGCCTTGCCTTTAATTTCACTAAGTTGAGAGAAAATAGCAAAATTAAACCTTCTTAAAAATAAATACAAAATTACCTTCAAGTATTCAGCTGTTTTGATTATTTTAAAATGCGATTTTCTTGTATTATTTATATCAATATAAACATAAATTAAAAATAAGTCTAAATATTACAGACATCTAAGGAAGTCCACCAATGACCAACTCATGTGGAGCATTCTCCTCTTATTTGCAGTCTTTGTCTCCTACTCTTAACCAAAGTATAAGTAAATTGTGTGGCATGCTTTATTTTTGTCTACATTTGTATATGCTTGCAGCACTACTGAGGCTGAAAATCCCAACCTTATTACTGGGTAGGCATGTCTTGTACCTATTGTACTTTTTGTTATGCATATTTACCCTTTTGCATACACAAAAATAAAATCTGTTAACCACTAACTACCTGCTGTAAGTGCTGTTGTGCCTATATATGTATATTTAGGGAGGCAGTGTGGTGTAGTGGTTAAAGCGTTGGACTTCAAACCCTAGGGTTGTGGGTTCATATCCCACAGTGACTTGCTCATGGTCACACAGTGTCAGTTGTGGGTTCATATCCCATGAGCAACTCACTTACCCTGCCTGTGCTCCAACTGGAAAGCCTAAAGAAATGGAACCAATTGTATCATTGTGGTAATCTGCCTGCTAAGCGTTACCACTTTAAAAAAATTGGTTTAAGAACAGTGTACAAATAAAGTTAAAGCACTTACCTGTTAAGCTGTCAAGGTGCAGGAGAGTGCTTCTGGGAGGATCATAACTTTGACTTCAGCAGGTTTGTACGGTGCGACGCTGATGGTGGGCTGGGCGCACACCCTTTTCAGGGTGCCGCATGTTTGCCCATCAAAAATTTTAGTGTCTCCATAGCCCTTGCCATGTACAAAGTAAGAAGTGTGGACTGTTTTAGTTCGAGTATGCATGCACTAGTTTTGAGAAGGGGATCCCGAGAGAAAGCCCCGAGGTAAAGTTACAAAGAAAGTAACTTACCTCCAGGAGAAGTCATCGACTTGTCTGAAGGAAGCATGTCATAGGTCGAGGCACCAATCTATTTAATACATGCCTTGCAGGGGTTGAGCATAGCACGTACTCAGAAAGCACCAGAGTCAGCTGCTATGGTAGAAAGAGAGTGGCATGACGTAGGATTGGCTGTAAGTTTGGTGCCCAGGTATAAAAGGCACTTCCAGCCTATAGGAGTTGTCTTTGGACTCAGCTGGGGGGAGGGTGTGGTTGGTGAAGTTTATCTTTGAAAGTATACCAAGCATAGTGGCTTTTGCCTTATTTGTAAATATTTTCTTGTGTATATAAGTAAAAATATAGATATCTCCTAGTTATGGTTTAGTTTTGGTGGAGGTATTTATTTAGTGTGGGTTTGTGGTGTACTTTTTTCTCTGTTTTTGTATAAACACTATTTTTTCCTTCTTGTAAATATTATTGGGATTTGTTAGACTGTCTTTTGTGTAGTTTCTTCCTAATCATATTTTCTTTATTTAGGTAGACTACTACTGTTTTGTGGATATACATTTTTCATCTTTGATTTTTTTTTTTCATTTTGGGACTAGCAAAAATCACTGTAAATATTCTGCACTATTTTTGATCAGAACATTGCTTTTTTGTACACCTGTAAATAAAACCCACTATTGTTTTGTAAATACCATCTTTTTGTGTCCCAAACTACAAGATGCCCAGTGCGTAGTCTGGTTACAACCTTGGAACTACATGGGGTGTCACAATCATAAATGTTGTAAGTCGCATTGCATAAAGGCATAAGCCAAGAAAGTAAATTAAAATATATATGATGCTGTCATTATTATGCAATGAATTATGTGAGAATTAGTTCTTGACTCAGAAACCTGCTAACCACCCCTGCTTATCACTTTATGGACTGTTAGAGTCCAAGTGGAATCTTAGGCTTCAGTAGGAATACGCCATTGAATGGAATTTGCATTCTGTTTGATGGGAGGGGGAGTTAACAGATTAATGAACACAGTTTGCAGGATTTTAAATTTTTATTTGTGTGCAAAACAGATTTAAACCATAATATTTCAACTTACAGATCTTAATGCAATTCTTGCACAAATATAATGTATATAAAATGAAACATTCTGTTCATACCCATTTTCAACAGTTGTAAAATGTACTTGGCACACCATATTAACAAAAATAAACCCTTTCTCCTTACATAAACTGTTCCCCTAATTTTAACATATTTCAGAAAAATAACTCTTCTAAACTTCTAAAAGTAAACAAAGGAAAAAACACCTGCTGATACCTAGAAGATATTTTATTGCTATTTAGCAAAATAAACCACATTGGGTCATATTTAGATGAAAACAGCATTGAGAAGCAGTGGATCCTTACACATCCTTCTTTCAGCTCTTGTCAGTTTAAGGTGATCAAATGCCCAGCATTACGTTTAACTAGATGGTTAAGGAAGTTGAACCTGTAACAAAAAATGACTTTTGTAAAATTTCACAATTTGGTTGCATAGAACATTTAATTTGGAAATAAATGCAAACGAAGTTCTGTTATTTCCTTTAGAAGACTGAAACATCACACCCATGGCAAGTCTAACACATTCATGTGTTCTACTGTAAAACTAATTTCATAACATATTCATTTCAAACGATTCTCAGTTCCCAGGAATGTAATAGCCTCAAAGCACATTTACATTAGTCATGATCCAGTTGGGCAAATGAAAAGATGAAGTGATAACAAATTTTTCACCATTTGGGATCATTGGTTATAACTTTTCAAGAGACAGAGATTGAGTATCTGAACACTTGTCCAAACTGATTTTTTTTTAAAAAAAAGCAGGAATGCTGAAGACAGAAGTCTTTTGTTCGTGTATTATTAAAAGGGGAACTGAATGCCAGAGTTAGGAGCAAATACAGGCTAATCAAGGAATAAGTTCAAGTGAAAAGACATTTTCATTGTAGGTGTGAATAGAAACATGATTTGCTCTGCTCAGAGCTAAAATTCCTTTTACTAAGTCAGGCAGCCACTGTTAAGCCAAATTGGAAGGCTGCATATCCCAAAGAGCTGCTACAGTGAAAGCAAGGAGTCAGTCAGTCATGAGTACCCAAAGAAACAGACAGACCAACTACATAGAAAAGCAAAAAAAGGGACGAGGATGGATATTGACTGCTTGCACAGACCAGAGAGAATGGGGCAATTGTTGGTTCACTGCAAATTAATTAGTAGTTCCGTATGCAGGCAGTGAATATAAAACAGTAATTTTTTGGGGGCAATGACCAGACAAAAAAATGAATGTGCATTATTCCAGTTGAAGCAAGCATCTCCAAAGACTACTCTATTGTACTGGCTGTTTATATGTTGCTTGCTTACAGACTATTCTTTTTCATATGCATGAATGCCACTCTAGACTCAGCTTTACAACTGCTAAAATATGTGTCATACTATCTGAGACCAGGAAAGGTAAAATGTTTACACAGTCTTTGTTTATTTAGCTAATCTGCTGGGCATGATTGTCTTTCTTGAGCACCATTCTTCATTTTCAACATTCAGAGCAATCTCAGATTTTAGAATTTTTTTTTTCTTATTTTTAATACTTAATTGGTTTTTACACGTGTATTTGTATGTATATATTATTATCGTTAATTTTCTTATCTTATATACTGTATGTCGTTCACAGGGAAAATGGGCTTATATATCAAAAATTAAATAATATTGTGCACTCTGGTAAGGATATAAAGTGTTATTTAAATGTTTTACTACCTGGAAATTCTATTAAACTGTTTATAATAAAACTTTAACAAAAGATGGGAACAGAAGAAATACTGTACATACCAAAAAATGTAAATAGAGTGAATTACAATATTACTTGCCCTATTGGTTTTGGCCAGAGCTAAGGAGAGGCTTAATCCTTGTCTTGTCTTTCTATAGCCCCATCTTCACAGTTAAAACAGAGGTGTCTCTTTTTTCCTTCATTTCTTTACTCTATGGTTAGTGTTGAGTTAGATTCTCTTGATTATTTTTGAAGTTCCATGGTTTCTTTTGCAACATTTCTAACTTTCCAAGCAAACACAGACTTTATAAATTTTGTATTTTTCCATATCAGGTGATCCATGATAGTACTCATTGTGCTAGTTCATCAGGAGGTAGGACTATTGGCTAACTAAAGAGTAGTAGTAGTAGAAGTGAGAGAGATGGATGACTTACTAAGTTGTTTAGGAAGGGGTGCTGGGAGTGCTGATATTTGTGAGTAGTTCCATAGTTATATAAACTGTTGAAACATACAATAAAAAACAGCTTTTTTCAGATGATTACTTGTGCATTTTTCAAGCCATGGGTTCCAAATGATGTGGATTATAAAATATTATTTTGGTATCAATTCAATGATTACTTTCAAAATCATATATTTACTAAAGTAATTTTGGGTGCTGGGATCTATAATTTGTTTGCAGAAGATAAAAGGGGCCCAAAATTAAGAAAACCTGCAGTTGTGGCTGTACAATCCTTTTTAATACAAGTGTAGTTTAGTAAGTGATGTCATGGGTTATAACGAATGACTGCACCATGAACAAAGGATTCTTGGGATTCCTTAACTCTAAGGTGATTCCTAGTGTGATGACTTATAAAAAGCCACTTCCTGTTAGATTGACCTTACATTGCAACACACCACTACAATGACATAGAGTAAGAGAGAGAGAGAGTACTGTAAATGGAGAGTATAAGATAAACCTGTTTTAGAATCTGGTGGTAAACAGGCAAAAAAAAGCATTACACAGAGGTGAACGCTTATGAGGAACATGGCTATTAAACTGCCGTTACAGCAATTTAAATTTAAAGGGAACATAGGAAAGGATAGAGAAAAGGGAGGCAAATGTAACACAGTTTGTTTTACTCCATATCTATAATCCCACTATTACTCTGCCCACCAGTGTTACCATTACAGTGGTCTTCATAGCCTTCTTAGATAGTCCAATGACCCTGGAGGGTTAATGCCTAGTTCTTTAAAGAATCCAAGATGAAATGTGTAGTAGCTATCAGCTGTCTACTTACAGTATACAGTATGCATTACAAATCACCACATTGAAAAACATATATGCTAAACTGTGATTTCTCACACTGAACTCCATCCCTGTCATATTTTTCTGCTTTGATTTTTTTCAAGCCCTGTTACACATGAACCATGGCCTTGACTTCAATTGATTTTATTTTTCTATACTGTAAGTATGCATATGTGTCATATATGGGCAGGAATGATAAAACAATGCTGAAGGCATTATTTTAGGAATGCTAGGTGTATTGCAACAATTGTTACTGATCACTAAAACTTAATAATATTATTATTGATAATGGGACACAGCTCTGTTAAATCAGCTAACAAACTATAACCATAGCGACTTTGCATTTTGTGGGAGAATAATGAATTGCAAAAAAGAATAAGTCAGTGTTGTCTACAATTCCTTATTGATCTTAACAACTCACTCAGATTAATTTTGCATTTCCAGGATGTGTCTCACAGCTAAAGTCTCGAGTCTTTCTGTATTTGTTAATAAAGAACAAAGATCATACTGAATGTTGATTAAATTATATCCTTTAAACAATATAGATACATATGGAAATAATGTTTAATTGTTACACAAGGTGAAAAGGTGGCATCGTACCAGCTTTTAAAATCATATAGCAGAATTTCTTTATAGACCATTTGAATAAATATAAAATTTTGTTTCATTCCAAATTTCACTATATGTTATCCCCATAACTTAGGTCATTTGGCATTGCTAATCTGCATTACAGATTTTTAAAGCTCATTCTTTCATATGCTTATGCTCAGGATACACAATATATTCTTTTTCCTGGAATTCCTCTAATCCATGTATCATCAGAGAAACAAGTTAAAATAGACGTTAGGCAAAGTAGAAAAAATATGTTACGTAAAGTAGGCTTCTGAAAAGGGATTGACGTAATACAGCAAAACTGTCTGGAAAAACAGGCTGTTCCATGAAGGTCAAGGAGGCATTCCAAGTAGTTATAAACATGATGATCTAAGAGGCCTTGAAATGAAAAAGCTAGTCGAGACACATTTAAATTCTAAAATTAAAAAGCAGTGTAACTGATAAGAAAAAATGTCACATAGTAAAACCTATAACTGCAATTAAGATAGGTTGGAAGCCTGTCTCACATGTGTCAAAAGAGGCATGTAAAAGGATGTTTGCAAAAGTCTGAGTATATTTCATCGGCCTTAGTAGCATTACACTGGTTGTTTGTATTCATTAGAGTTGATCATAAAATACACTTATTGATATGTGACGCTCTGCACAGTCTTTAAGTGCATTTCCCCTTACATTCTGAATCATAATCTGAAAATCAAACATTAGTTTGCTTGTTATTCTGAGAGTATAAAAAAACCTGGTGTAATGACCTTTTGCACATAGGTACCAAAAATCTGGAGTACTTTACCAATGGAGATATGCTGGGCTAAAACTAGGAAATATTAAAATAAAAATGTAAATTTGCTCTTCTTTAATTTAGGTTTATCATCATTTCTTTTTGTTGCAAAATTGTTGAACGATATTACGTATTGAATAGATTTGCACCAGTCACTAACCACTACTTTTCTCTGTTATCTTTGCTAGTTTTCTGAGGGTGCCTCCTACTCCAATAATTCTGCAGCTGCCTTTGATGCTTCATGGAATGTGGATGTTCATATTACATCTAATCTTCTAGGACACTGCAAAGATGGCAATAATGATTTACTTTATCACTTTTTATCACATTTATGTTTTGCAGAATTTCCAGTGCAGGATGGGCGGCCTTTTAACCTTGGAACCCCTAGTGGTTTATTTCCTCCAGCATCACATCAGCTTGAGATTTTGATTTTTTCTCCTCCATTACCATAGCATCAGACTCTATCTTTTACCATATAATCATTAGAGACCTAAAAACTGAGTTTTATTAAGTTATTTAAGCTATACTTAATGACTCTTACATTTCTGTTACCAATTGTTTATTCATATTGTGTTCAGTATGTATATGTATTTATTTATCTTTTGTTTTGTAATTTTAATTCTTTATTTCTTGTAAAAATCTTTGTGGTATGCCTTCTGTATGAAAATGTACCATGTAAATAAATGTTTCAAATTATGATTGGTACTCCATCCATCCATCCATTATCCAACCCGCTATACCCTAACACAGGGTCATGGGGGACTGCTGGAGCCAATCCCAGCCAACACAGGGCGCAAGGCAGGAAACAAACCCCGGGCAGGGTGCCAGCCCACCGCAGGGCACACACACACACACACACCAAGCACACACTAGGGACAATTTAGAATCGCCAACGCACCTAACCTGCATGTCTTTGGACTGTGGGAGGAAACCGGAGCACCCGGAGGAAACCCACGCAGACATGGGGAGAACATGCAAACTCCACACAGGGAGGACCTGGGAAGCAAACCCGGGTCTCTGAACTGCAAGGCAGCAGCGCTACCCACTGTGCTACCGTGCCACCCTATGATTGGTACTCTAGAATGGTAAAAAAACAAAACTGTAATTATATGCATTATACATTTTTTATGACATGCTGAAGACAGGAGAAATCATGCCCACTTAAATTTAGAAGTCTCCATATTGTATTTGTACCTATATTGATTCCCATTTATTTGTTCTAAGCTACTTAATTTTTCAACAAAGATGACCTAGGCTCCTTTCTCTACCTAGTTTGCTTAAAAGCAAACAGTAAGTATAATGGAAAAAAATAAAAAAGAACAAATTTGAAAATAAACAAAAAGATTTAGTTCTTGTTGTTGATAATAAAGACTAAAGCTAAACTTTCTTCTAATAAGCCAATTCATTACTTATTAAGTAAATTTTATTAGAACATATGAAAGAATATTAAAATACTAACAGTCACAGAGTACTGGATATATCTCTTTCTTCCTCTGTTAAGATGAAGTGTATTACAAGTAGATACGATGAAGGTGTGACCTCTTATTCACATAAATGTTTTATTTATTAAGCCTTTAGCTACCAGACCTCCATTCAACTTTATTTATCATTTAATGTCATTTTCCACTTTCCAGCTACACATTTCTTTCACTATCTTCAAATTAGGAACTTTGTTAAACAGAACCTGCCCGATTTTCCTCATCTTGCACCCTCATCCATTCTGGAAAAAAATATTGTCCAATTTCAAGGACTTAGACACCATCTCTGCAATATATAAAATTATTTTACAGTCCCTCCCTTTCAAAGATCCAAGAGGACAATGGGAAAAAGATCTCTTAATCAATATATCAGAAAGGGAGTGAAAAGTAGCAATGCAGAGACTTCACTCAAGCTCCATATGCGCAAAGCATGCAATTATTCAACTCAAAATTATATATCGAGCACATCTGTCTCGCCTAAAACTGTCCAAAATGTTTCCAGGGCAAGATCCAACCTGCCAACACTGCAATCAAGTCCCAGCCTCACTGGGTCACATGTTTTGCGCCTGCGCCAAATTAACATCATTTTGGACCAAAATTTTTAAGTGCCTTTCAGATAGCCTTGGTATCACAATCCCTCCTAACCCATTAACAGCTGTGTTTGGTGTTCTTCCAGATGGGTTTAAAGTGGAGAAGGACAAACAAACTGTGATTACATTCACTACACTTTTGGCACGCAGACTTATTTTGCTAAACTGGAAGAATCCTAACTCTCCTCTTTTAAGTCAGTGAGTAAGCGATGTTTTATACTATTTGAAATTGGAAAAAATCAAATATTCAGTTAGAGGATCTGTACAGAATTTTTTTAAAACCTGGCAGGATATAATCAATACAATTTTAGAATAAGCTCTTAAAGCACCAAGGAAGCAATTATCTCCGCATTTCTTTTTCTTCTCCATTCATCTCTACTAGCCTATTAAACTCATCAATTTAGGTATGTTTACAAGCCTTAAGTTTTACACCGTTGGCCATGCTCCCTCTCTCAGGGGTGGGGGTCGACTTGTTTTTCAATCCTATTTTTTGTAAAAATTGATCGATTTGTATGAATGACTACAATAAAATTAATAAAATTATATAAAAAAAAAATAATAATGTCATTTTCTCTCGGTTGTTATTAGCATCGCACATAATGCCTTTATGCTGTTTTAACACCTCATAAATAAGGTATTACTCTGCTTTCAGTATTGACTGATGCTATTCTGCTTGCTGGGCAAATTTCTGTTTTCATTGAAGTATAATGAAAATGACAATTCTGTTGTATTTTAAGGCTGGATTATTTGCATTAAAGATTTGCAGACACCTTGCTAATTTCCTAGAATGAATATATAGTAGTTTGAATAATTAATAAAATTTTAGTTTTTTAATGTAGGCAATAAAAAAAAAGTCTGCTAAATTATTGCATCCAAAAACAGTGAAACCCTATATGATGTAACCAGACGTCAACAGTACAAATGTGGAGGGATGCTATCCCTTAATTTTTTCAGTTTTCTAAGAATGTACATTATAACCAATTTGACATCTCATAGATTAAGATATAGAAATAATTTCCTTTTTTTCTTCTAATTAATCTGGGGCATGCACATTATCAGTCACTTTTCCTTATGGCTTGAATTTCGTTTTAGTGGATTACATCCTAAAAGTGAAGAGCCTGCATGATTTAATCATGTAGCTCGTCATGCATGAAGATAGGCATTATTCAGCTAAACAGAATCACACTTATCTATTTAAAACTTTAAGAATAAAAGTTTTATTGTCAACTAAGAGAAATTAAGCATGCCATTAAAATATTATGCACAATGTAATGTACATATGTTATGTATATGACACTCATATAATATCTGTGAGAGTCTCCTTATACCTCTTGAAGCTTAGTCTATGTCACTTCAATTTCTGGTTTCTTCTTACCATCTTCTTCTTCTTACCTTCACTGCTGTGTATATTAAAAATGATTTACACTATTTATTTTATTACTTTATAAAGTGAACACTAGGAAGGACATAATATAAAGTACTTGTGAAAAGTTTATTGAACTATGTGCACTGGACTTATTAACTGGTTTATGTACGGAAATCAATGTGATAACTGCAAGCACTTTTTTGTATAGCAATGCATGACAAACCTGAAACAAAAAAAAACAGGTGGCTTACTTTTGGGCTGGACTGTGCTGGCTTTTTAGGGTCTTCAAGATTTGCCACTCCACCCGCCTGAAGAGGAAATATTGATCTTGTTAAATAAAACAAGTCTAAATTCATCAAATGTTGAAGGTCTTTCTTGAATAATTTACTTACGTTAATGTTCTCTACGGTTGGGTCTTTAGGAGAATTTGCAAAGGAAGAGAATCCCTGTTGGAGTGAAGATTAAATATTAAATTATGTTTAAGATTTCATAAACATATGAAATTAAATATGAGATTTACCTGCCAATAAACAAGAAAAAGGCATAATTTCTTATTTTGCACAAATGAGAATTTTCAAAATAATACTTAATCTAATGGATACTAATATGGAAATTTTAATATCAAACAGGCAATGGATAGTTGGAAAGATGCTGAAAATGCTATAACATGTATTTGAAATATTGTCTTAATGCTGGGCTAGATAGTCCTTTCATTCACTGCTGTCAAGATGGAGTATGTATATACTAACACTCTATATTATTTAATTATTCAAGCCCCTGAATATCTTTAAATATGGTGTTTGTTATTATAAAGTACATAAAGTAACACGTAGATTATGGAAACACAAAATTATGATTTGATTCCTGGCAAGTTTCCTTACATTCTGGTTCTGTTGGTCCACCATCTGTGTCATGGTCTGTGGTATCTTTCCAAATGGAAACATCTGGGAAGGGCAAATGGAAAAAATCAAAACAAAAGTCCAAGTGCATTCTTGCAAAAGTCACAGACATTCTGCTGGTATGGGTGTTCATTACTGGAATGTATTATACAAAGAGAAAACAGTATTTGTCCTATATTGCTTTACAGTAGCTTTTGTTTTTGATCTACTTTTCATTCATCTTTAGATTTAAATCTGCTCGTACCATGTATCATACAGTTTCGATTCTGATTTGTAACATATTTTTTTTATAGATATTCTCATTTAGATTGTCTCTAAAAATAAATATACAAAACAATATAATTTGTATCTCTAAAATATCTTGACATAACACTTTCCATGAGATTAGAATGAATAAATCTACTTCATCACTCATAAATCCTAATTTTTATTTTATAAGTTAATGCATTTCCATGAGCTTTAAGGTATGTGCAGGGGTTGATAGAATATTTCAAATGACCTCTGAGAAAGAAATGAGGTAAAAATAATTATAATGGTATGTGGTACCTAAGTATGTATTTAAGTTTGCACACCATCCTTTTATTACACCAAAAAAACAGATTATTAAAATAGCTGCATTATGTTATGGTTGTAACAATAGGAAGAAGTGTTTTTTAGCAATATATTGTTCTAATGGATTTAATGATTGTCACATAAGTGTGTGGTCGGGAGATCAGAGTGCTTATCGACATATATCTAATGCAAATTTGCTCAGGCAATGCAAATATACTATTAATGATAACATCCAGTGCAGAAAATAATATAGATTATCACGCATAATATCATGCCAGACACATCTCCATTGTTAACACCTTTCAAAATGAAATTTACAATGAATGCCCTAGGGGTGCAGTTTTTATTTCATTACTCATAATATAAATGTATGTGTTCGTAAGAATCCTAGTAATATCCACATGGTGTAGCCCTGTCTGTTTTGCACTGCTTGCACATCACAAAATTATTTTGTGTATTGCTCATGTAGTATTTAAAGACTTCATATATACTTGTACATTAGCACTGTTGTTAATTAATTATTTTTTTGTTTATTATTAATATGTTGTATATTTTGATGTGTTTTTTTGATCATTACTAATTGCAGTTTTGATGAAGCAATGCAACTTGCTTTACCTGTTGCTGGTTTCCAAATCCATAGGGGTACAGCTAAACAAAGAAAAGGAAATTATTACTGAAAATGTTAATTTAAAATAAAACAGCTTACAGATTTAGCCCATTTAAAGTTATGATTGCAAAAATATATTCATTAAACGGTGTTGGATAATATTAGAATCATTAGTTATGTGATGAGAGTTGCATACTATAACAACCCATCCAAGGTGGCTTTTTAAATAAAAGAATTTGGTTAGCCTAAGGCACATGCCAAGGCTCTTCTTGGTGTCAGCAAGTGTACTCCTTAGTGGATGCAATACTTTTATAACCAATTTAACGGTTCTGGTTCTGCCATTTGCCAAAACAAATAATCCATAATTTAAACCTTAATCTATTGAAATAATCTAATCTCTGACTCAACTGTAGATAATATAATATAAAACCTTTCACAGTTGTCAAGTTGTGGATTTATCAAGCCCTAAGTCTTGCCAAAGCCCTTTGAGCATAAACCAATCCTGGCATGTCACGCATACAGTGAGTGTGTGAGTAATAAACAAGAGACGAGCATAAAGTACTTACAATTTCAAGGCTAGGATGACCAGGGGGCTGTGGAACCTCATGTTTGATAAATCCTTGGGATGGAATTACCTGTTATAGATAGACAAGGAAATCAGGATGCAGTCATTCAAAAATGTACAGGAAGTTTTAGTTATCATATAGAAATTTTAAGACTGGTTTGGGGAAGCAGTGTTACATATCAGTGCTTCCTAATTTTAAACAGTGCTACAGTAAACTCTTTATTTAAAAGACTAAAGCCAATGTCACATAATGCAACTTCTAGTTGTGGGGTTTATCAGATTTGCCAACTGTAGGTGCTGATCTTGTTGCTGAAGCTTGCCAACTGAAACAACTGACAATCGCTGCCAATGTCACATTTACTGACCGAGTTCTGAAATTCTAGTACAGTCATGTACACCCCTTTTTCTGACAACCAATAATGGTGCTATGTGATAGAGCTGGTGATGCATTAATGATTAATGTCTATGGCAATTCAGCTTCAATCTTAGCCCATTTTTTTCTTTTTTATTGTTCTGTCGTGGTACAGAAACAGTGACATCAGTCAGACGAGCTTCTCTTTTGTTTGTGAGGTCCAAAACACCCACATTCCTTGTTGCTATATTAAATGCTTTCAGCTTTTAGATGAGCATTCATTGGTTGTCAGCTCAAGCACACAAACCTGTTTAATCAAATCTGTTTAATTTTATCAGAGTGAGTTGGTGGTGTTTCACGGGACACTTCACTACCTCCAACTCACTAAGATTATGTAAGAGCTATGACTGTAAACTGCTAGAAAAACTAATGTGACATAGCCTTAATAGGCAGAAGGGATGTCTGCATGCTGGACAATTATTCATTTTAAAGGTGAGCAACTGAACATTTACCATGAATGTTCAGTCATTTAACAGTCTTCAACTATAGTAATAGTAGATGTCCATTTTTGTCTTACATTAGGGTTAAAGCTGTTTTGAACAAATAAAGCTAAAAACCTACAATCAATATTTGGGATTGTGCAGTGAAGGATGTCATTAACCATTGATACACAGTATAGAAAAGTGTAATGTGTTAAAATAAGATTTATTTAAATATATAACACAAAGTGAACAGAATAGAAATTTGTTTATAGCAAAGCTTTTAGTATTATAGTTATATAATCCAAAAATCTGGTACCTTTATTCTTTCTTGAAGATACAAAAGTTATTTACTGAGATCATGCAAGCAAGCACATACAAATAATGTTGATATTGGAACATTTGATGTTTACACATATAGTATAACAGAGCACAAAAGAAACCCCACTACCACCTCAATTCCTATCAATTAACAACATGCATGTTAATCTTGCATTACAATTTCTTCAAATGGTCTTTCTGACTGTAATTCTAGCGCTCTTTTTTTGATGCTGTGGTTGGTACATTTTTCACCCAGAACCTATTTTATATTGATGGTCCATCTGAACCTGTAGTACCAATTATTCTAAGTTTTAGAAAAGATGACATTTACATGACGTTTCATGGGTTTTGAAAAAACAAAGTACCGTAAACGAGGAATAAAATCACTAAAGTAAATGGTGGGTTAAAATTGACCCAAAGGACAAGGCAGTGATCAAAATGTTTAGTGGCCATAAAAATATGACATTTTGAATCTTTTTTTGTTTTTTGTAAAGTTAGGGTACTTTACTAAATAAAAGAATTCACAATTCTAGACTGCAAAGATGATGAACAAACTACCCTAAATGCAGTGGAAAATCCACTAAAATCAGTGCTGGGTCAAAACTAATCCTGAAGCACATGACAAGCTAAAATATTTTTAGAAGCAGTACACATTTTTTGCTGTTTGTTAATTGGGGTGATGTAGGAAAAGTCAAAAAGTTTCATTCTGAACAGACTTAGGGATGCTGTTTCCGATTTCAAATATAACAGAGTCAAATTTATGGATGTTAATCATATTACACATTGATAAAATGATGATGCCACTAGGCTATTAATGCTTAATACTAATTAGGTATGTAAACTAACTATTCCATAGTGGATTGATCTTCCTCCTCCTTCTTTTGTAGGAGTTTTTATACAGCTTTTTCAGTTTATGCAATTGTCAGGATGATTGCTTGCAAGTGCAGCTGCTTGTGCACTGCCATTATTCTGTTTTCAAAGAGGGTTCTAAATTTTGAACAGAGTAGAAAAATGTATTGTAGAACAAAAAGTTAATAGACCCAGAATGAAGTGACCTCCTAAACCTGACGGACACCTATTATGCAACAACTCCTTACTAACGTATTGTCATGATGGTGTTGTTAGTAAAATAAAATTTAAAAATACTTACAGAGGCATGATGGCCAAAGCCTTGATTTGGAAGTCCATAAGGAACAATCTGCAAAATTATGAGCATGTATACTTAAGGAGAACAGAGCAAAACAGTAATTTTGATACATTTTTTTAAAAATGCTCTCAGTAGTATACTGTAGCTGTTTCAATGCCTTAATTTTAAATAGTTATTATTCTGTAATCTGTTCTTAAATGAGTAGAATAGGTTTTGACGAATGATTGGTGGAATAGAATTAAAAAAATCAAATTAAAATTTGAAATATCATTTTTCAAAAATGATCACCATCAGAAGGTGCAATAAAAACAGTTATATTATATACACCGATCAGCTACAGCATTAAAACCACCTGCCTAATATTGTGTAGGTTCCTGTCATGCAACAAAAAGAGCTCTGACCCATCAAGGTATGGACTCCACAAGACCTCTGATGATGTCCTGTGTTATCTGGCACCAATTCATTACCAGCAAAACTTTTAAGTTTTGTAAGTCCAGAAGTGGGGCCTGCATAGATTGGATGTGTTTTTCTTGCAAATCCCACAGATGCTCGATCAGATTGAGATCTGGGTAATTTGGTGGCCATGTTGGCACCTGTCCACATGATTTAAAAGAAAATATGATTCCTCAGACCAGGCCATGTTTTTTTCATTGCTACATGGTCCAGTTCTAACATTCACATTGCAGGCGCTTTCAGTGGTGGACATGGATCAGAATGCAGCCCCATACACAGCAAGCTGCACCTTTTTCTCATGGCCAGCACTAAGTTTTTCAGCCATTTGTATCCTCAGTAGCTCCTCTGTGAGACTGGACCAGATGGGCTGGCCTTCATCACCCATGCGCATCAATGAATCTGTTGACGGTTCACTAGTTGCTCTGACCCAGTCATCTATCCATCACAGTTGTCAAAGTCACTCAGATCTTTATGCTTGCCTATTTTTCCTATCTGCAACACATCACTTTCAAGAACTGAGTGTTTGCTTCTTGCCTAATAGATCCCATACCTTGACATGTGCCATTGTAATAAGATAATCAATGTTGTTCACTTCACCTGTCAGTGGTTTTAATGTTGTGGACGATTGGTGTATATATATTTAATAACTGAGGCATAGATAAGTTAACTGATTAATACCAGTTTACACAGTTATGGCAGATTGTATAGGAAATTCTAGTGTATTAGCCCCTATGTCATACTGTCTAGAAATTCAAGTAATTCATTGACTGTGAAGGGCAACTTTTCAAATTATCAGGGGTACTGAGGTGATAATAAATTCTGTCAGGAATAGTAACCCTTGCTTAAAAAGCATTTACCAACGAACTGTTGCAAAATGAAACTAGTGACTATAAAGCCTCACAATTTCAATACTGGCAGGTCCTCCAGGTCCAGTTTTTTGAGGTGTTTGGGATGGTGGATGATGTGGCTAGTAAAAAATAAAAATTAAATATTAATAATTATATTGTAGAACCTTAGAGCTTTGATAATGAGAAAAGATAACATTTAAATCAGTCTGGTGAAATTACTGTAGACCCAAAAAATATGGAGTCTCCTAACAAAGCAGGTTTCTGCCTGTAAAATCCTAGAAGTGTCTAAAGTGTTAAGAAAAGATACATTATTCTTGAATCTACAAGAAATGTAACAATAGTTCTTATCATGTGGCTTAATCCATAGGGTATAAGATGTCACCCACTATCAAGAGATTAATTAGAAAATAATTAGAAGGTGTGATGGGCTACAGCACAGTTTAAACTACAGTAAAACTGCAATAGATTATCAAAATGAAAGACAAGAAGTCAGGTATTGTATTTTTTTTTAAAGTGAATGAAATCCGCACTGCTACAAATGTTCCCTAAAATCACAGCTAAGATCTATTAGGGCATTGATTTTCCATGTTTTACTTGTACTTCCATTTATTCTTACACATTCATAATAAAAGAGAAAATCATAGAGAAAAGAGTAGAGATTCTCCTCATCTATTATTACTTTCCCAAGTAATTATTTTCACATCAACAGCAACACTTTCACCTCAAACAAAATTAGTTACAGAGGCATCTATCCATTATTTGACTTTAAGTGTTGGAGACACATTGTCCCGGTATATACTTTACAATATAATTAGTAGAAGTTGTGGCAAGTAAGAGTAGTTATAATTATACTTTTCCTGGTGATAATCAGCTGTCTTATCCTGGTATTAGTAACTCGCTGGTACTAAAATAAATGATAAAGTAGCAAGAGTGAAACTTACAGATGATGGGTTTTGTGGAGGTCCAAAATTCTGCCCTGGATGTGTGTATGGGTACAGCTGAAATGAAAATATAGACATTCAACAACTACTGGAAATAGTAAAGAAAGGAAGAATAATCTTTCCAGCTGTAATTACATACAGTTTTATACTGTTACCCTAATTATGCTGAGCTTATAGCATTAATAACTTGAATTTTAACATATAATTTTTTACATTTCACTAACAGTGAACATACGGCAAGAGAACAACTTTATCAATCTACGTAATCTTTGCTTTATACATGCTGACCCAATCAATCAACATTGTTTTATACTATAAATTGTTTACTTTAACATCACAAGGTTTTTTACCAAACAAAAAGAACAAAACAGCAACAATTTTTCTTTCACCAGTATAATGATTCAAAGAACAAGAATAAAAGTGATGGTGGAAGGAAAACTAGCATATGCTAGAATAACCAAATTTAAAATGCAATGTGAAATTGACAGAACACTTGTCAAATTTAAGAAATCTACCACCCTCAATAACCAGCAATAAGCAATCTGGCAAAGAAAAATGGGTGAAAAGTATACCAACATACAGTAACATATAAAGCCACCTACACTCTTAAAAATACTGGTTCTTTAATGTAACTATATAGTTCTTTACTGGGTTACGTGATTCCTTGTAGAACCATTGCTTGACAAAGCACAGCACCATTTCATTCTGGGAAGGGTTCTCTGCATATGAAGTTTGTTATTTGTGCTTTGAAAGATTTTCTAATACGCAGAAAAAAAACTAAATCTTTAATTTTTGGTAGGCTACCTAGCAGGACACAAATGAATGAAGAAGACCTGGAGTTGGCCTATGTCATTGCATGTAGCCAGAGTCCTATTAAAATTATGACCCATTGGTATTTCACAGGTTTATTGCCATCTATGGGTGTTTACTGCATTAAATCTATTATGAATCTATTTTGGAATCTTCATGTGGATGAGTATTTTGGGAACCAAAAATGATTCCTCTTTGGCATTGCTCTGAAGAACCACTCTGTCACCTTTAATAACAGGGTAAGTGCACCGTGGTAATTTGAACCAAATGTGTTTGCAACAAATAAAATCTCAATGAGTAGGATTATTAAACAGAAAATTAAATTTTAATATTTAATCTCTTTGATCAAAAACGTATTTAGTTTAAGGACTGGTGGTTTGAGTGAAATATTAACTTTGTATTAAATGCACTGTTTAATGTGCATAACTAATTGGAAACTTCTTCATGTGTAATACTATTGGGGGAATAAATACTTGTGCAAAGGTTTTAACTAGAGCAGTTAAATATATACACATGAAACCAGAAAGTGGATTTGACATAAATAAACTTGAAAAAGGCACAATACATTGTGTTACATTTGTTTTCGTTTTTGGTTATATGTTATATATAGATGAGTGGTGATGCAGCATACTGTCCTTCTGGAAAGTAAAGAAATTAAGTGGTACCTGTTCAAGCCATCTTTCTCATTATGACTATGTTATAAATATCTCAACCATCCAGATCTTGCATGATGACTGTTTACTCACTTCAGCCACCCGCAATGTTTCAGAACTCATTTATAAGACCACATAGAAAAAATAAAATGATCTCATTTCTAATAATCTTTAAACAGACACATAGTGAAAACTAGACTGAACATACCAAAATTTCTGCAATTTCTGCAAGCTAAGAGATTAAATTATTTGACTTCATGCACAATTTATTCTTTGAACACACAAAAGATTCAATACACAGAGGTTTGCAATAATTAAATTAGAAATGTTAAAGGCTGTAATGGAATGAGCTGTGGGCAGGGAGGTCAGATAATTTACTAGGAAAGATAGCAGAATACAAAAACATCGTTTATTATATGAGGCACTGTTTGGTGCAAATACCTGTCTTGGAAGTTTAATTTATTCACCTCTTTTCTAAACCTACAAAAGCAAACTATACAGGACCATATACAAACCTACACTCACTTTTACCAGGCTAATTTAGATTTAAGCAGTTAACTGAATATGCATATTTGTTGGAATATGGAAGTGCCTAGTAAAAATTCTGTATAGACACTGGAGGAACATGCAAAGTCCAGCAGATCTGCATACAATCAACATTTAATTAATGGTCTAACAAACTGTGAAGTTTCTCTGTTCCCGACCCCTATTTCAAATACCTAAGGCATATTCTTTATTTCTTTTGAAAGAACCAACAACTACATTTTATTAGAGATATTCTGGTAAATATACTGCATCTATGCTATGTGTTTTGATTCTAGCCTCAGTTGATTTAACAAAGTGGCATTTATAATAAAAAATGGATACATGCTTTCCTGGTTTGATGAGTCTGTCACTGCAGTAAAGAATCCTTTCAGATAATATCCCAGCAAAAAAAATGGAAAAATCCAGAATATCTGGGTTTTGCTTATAGTTAAAAATTTTTAGCATTTAGAGTAGGTTTTTGAAGATTCTGTACAGCATGGTACACTGTTAAATATAGATTTATATTGTAACAAACAAAGCTGCACTATGTCCATCCATCCATCCATATCCTAACTACAGGGTCATGGGGGTCTGCTGGAGCCAATCCCAGCCAACACAGGGCGCAAGGCAGAAAACAAACCCCGGGCAGGGCGCCAGCCCACTGCAGGATGCGCACACACACACACACACACACACACACACACACACACACACACCAAGCACACACTAGGGACAATTTAAAATCGCCAATGCACCGAACCTGCATGTCTTTGGACTGCCCGCTGTACTATGTCATTTTATTATATTAGCTGATGCTTTATTCGATTGTGACTTAGAAATCGCAAGGGTGCAAATGTGTAAATATATATGAACTAGCAAAAAGATTTGTTCAGGGTCACTTACTTAGTGAATGTTGGCAACAGTCTATCATGTTAGCTACTGAACCAAACTGGTTGCATTAAAAATACTTGTTACGAGCAACTTGCCACATTTACTTATTCTGAAAATACCAGTTTTCTCTCGTGATAAAGGTTTCATTCATCCCTATCATTCTAAGAAGAAGAGAAGTCCCAAAAGTGCAAATTAGGGAACATATGACTTCCTCTTTCCATTACCTTTTTACAATGCATATTGTAAGATTCAAATCCTTTAAGTTAAGCTTAGTGGTAAATTTTCTTTAGTCTACTTAGCTTGAACTTGAATATATTATAGCTTAACATAGATAATGGAAGATTCAGTTTAACCCAGTATAAGTTATAGAAAATCGAATGTTCATAATCTTCAGAGTAGCCCTTAGATTGAAGTTAGACAGCTAGAAGAAACATGAATGGTCAGACTGATGGATAGATAGATAGACTGATAGTTGTCTAGAACGTTGCATAGAACAATACATAGAAACCATAAGGAATGTAACCTACCATATATACTCGCGTTTAAGTTCTTCCGCAGATAAACCAGGGCTTGAGTTTACCGTATAACTGCTGGTATTTTATAATGTTGGTTGCATACGTCAAATGCAGAAAACTTACCCTGTTGGTCCAAGAGACTATGATATGCTAACGCCCACCTGAGAGAGTAACCATGGAGCACACTGCCTTTTTTTTCCTATGTATTGTGCCTACGTGACCACGTGGTAACACCTGAACTATTAAGAACTGATGTTTGCACTGTTTTGTGTTTTTTGTATCTCACATCCTCATAAACCTTTATCGTAAGAGCATCCCTTATCTACGAAGGAGCATTCGATCAAAAGAAAATATGAAGCTGGTTTTAAATAAAAAGTTGTTGAAGCGGCAAAAGAAATTGGTAACTGTGCTGCTGCAACAAAATTCAATGTGTCTGAGAAATTGGTGCGAGATTGGAGGAAGCAAGAAGATGTAAAAAAAAAAAATTAAGTGTCATATTTTTGAGTGGGCGTATAAGTAGGGGTCTGATTTTATAATCAATTTTTCAGGTTTCAAGACCCAACTTATACCTGAGTATATACGGTAATTATTTAAGAAGAATATAACTTTCCCTTTTCTTTTTGTGTGTATTGTGAACTTTTTTCTCTACTTTTTGTGTGAATTTTTCTTTATTTTGTGCTTTGAATTTCACTAAAATCTTTAAAAATGAAGACATGGACTGTGGACCAGTGCCAGAATGTCTTATTTGGTAGCTACATTTAGACTATTTTGAACCATATGGAAACCTTTGTCAAATGCAGCTTCATATATAGTCTTGCTTATTTATTTGTTCATTGTTTTTAAGTTTTCCCATAAACATAACTATTTGTTAGTGACAAGTAAATGAATCATAGCATTTAATTGTACAAACTTAAATAAGGTTAAATATGAAACAAGCTACATTAAACTCTTACTGCTGAAATATTGATAGAAAATACATAAAATGTTCATTTATGGATTTTTCCTCTTTTATGCAAATAAAGCATATACATACAGAACTTACCAGTTCAATACTAACAGGTCCAGTGGGTGCATGCTGACTAGGCATTTGAGGAATAGCAGCAGCAGGATTTCTCTGAAATAAAGGTTTAAAAAAATATTCCCTTGAATGCATTTTCTTAGTTTTGGACAAAACCTCTGTTGTGGCACTGCACTTAATCAGTTATCCACCTGGGCATTTTTCACCAGTATATATTATGTACCTAGTGGGCTCCATACAACAGAGATAACTTAAGGTCTCCATTGGCATTGCTAGTAATTCCATCTGTGCATCTGTGTGAGGGAATGTTTCCTAACATTTATAGAAAATCTACTATTAACTTGCATTCAACATTACCCTTTTGTCTTTACTGAATAATATTCTTTAAATGAACAGCTAGCATATATCTCAATTATTTCTTATGTCTTTTCATATGCTGTGTTTGTGTGTGTTGAAAGATTCAATTGCTTCAGTCTTTTATGAAAGGTCATATCATTTGATTTTGAAAGAACTGTATCATATCTAATGGAAGTTTTCTCCAGAATGACTGAACTCCCCTCTGCCTTTGCCAAGTATTTTATACCCTAGTCAGACATGTTCATTTTACACTTTGGTGAGTAAGCATAAAAGTACTACATTAATGGATATGAGGAAATACCATATCATTCTAATCTGAACCCCACAGAGAACCTAATAGTAGCCAGCTCATGTAAAAAATGAAAATGTAAAATCAAATGCTGAAATTGACAAAAAGCATTTAATAGAAGAAATGCATTTGTGGAACTAGGAAAACATATTTTTGGTAACATTTCAGGTACTGTAAAAATGCATCTATGTAATGCATCTTATGAAAGGCTTTTTTTGGTCTTCATAATAGTTATAAAACTACACTAGATATATTATTCATCTCTGTTCAGTGTTTCATATTGAAATGCTGGTAAAAAAAAACTTATGAATATGAAGAATTCACAAGTTTTACACTAAATATGTAATATCAAGAGAAATGTGTCTCAGTTATGCCAAATCAGACCACTCCAAAGTGATGTTTTGTTAGTAGGTCACACTGGAGAGATGAATAAAAACTTTATTGATGCTTTTTAAGTGTTATATTAAGTGTTAAGTTAAAATGTACATAATAGTACATTTTCGTAGAACCTAAACTAAAGTGTTACTTTATTTTTTTTTATAAAGTAGCTGTATATCACAAGAAGAGACGTACCATCGCTGGCTGTTGTGGAACTCCAAATGCTTGTCCAGAGAATCCATAAGGATACATCTATGTTGGAATAAGTGTAATTGTAACAACAATGAAAAAAATATGAAAGCTTGCATTGCTCAGTATGTAGATGTACACTATAATCCTTATTCTAATTTTAAAAGTGACAAGAACAATTTTGTAAACTTACAAGTTCTATGCTGACAGGATGTCCCCCAGCTTGCAGTTGTGCTAACTGATGAATTGGGCCATCTGGGTTGTTCTGAAGGAAAAAATATGGCCACAGAGTGGTATTAGCAAATCTATATGATCAGAAAAGCCATTCTTTCTTTCTTTCTTTCTTTCTTTCTTTCTTTCTTTCTTTCTTTCTTTCTTTCTTTCTTTCTTACACTAATCATTTTAATATCTTATATAATGTACACATGAACAAAATCTATGAGCTTATTTTATAGGGGCTTCACCACTCCTGTTCTGCATTTTTCCCCATTGTTTTGTGGTTGAAATTAGTTATGTATTAAAATATGTTGCCACTGATCATCAGGACAAAAAAATCACAGTAATGACCAAATGAAAACAAAATACTGTATATATGTTATACCTAAATATTCAAACTATTGTGATTATAAGTAAAATAATTAGCTGAATGTGGCCTCCATGTTAATATATAAGGACAATGGTAACAGTAGTGGAATTAGTTCTCTTTGGCTGAGATTGGAGAAGTTGTCCATGCTCCAGTAATGTCTTCTTAACTACAGAATGCTAGTGGGCAAGTGGTAGAGTTTGAATGTGTAGAAGCCTTTGTTTTCTGTTAATTTGTTTTTCACATACAGTATATATTTGTTTGTTTGATTGTTTTTATTAAACTGTTTCCTAACAACTGTAGTAGGATTTAAAACTTTCTTCATGCCTATTGGAAACACTTAAATTTTGTGATCTCTAGCATTACTGAAATCTTTAACAGCTCCTTTGGCAAACATTCTCAGAAAAAAAATCCATTACTTAATAGTAAATGTTCACATCCCATCTGTCCATCCACAATATATTCTGACTTTTTTATAGTATGTCACTAAAATTATTTGATACTATTACAGGTGGAAGAAACACACTTAGAGGCTGTGGAATAAAGTACTTTTTGTAGCTATTATTTCTTTCCAAGATGGAGCAACCAAATATTAACTCTGGACAGCAATTAGGAGCATGGAGATAGTAATGGAATCTGCTGTTGCCAGTTTATGATTAAGTTAAAATTATTACATTAAATGTAGAATTTAGCTTTCACATTGAGACCTCAGAGTTCTTTTTGCTTATTGAATGTAAAAACATGCATATATTAAAATTCAAAATGATAATACAAAAAAATTGGAAAAATGAAAAGGTGTGAATATTTTTATTGATACAATGGAATGCATAATTTTACTAGTTATTTTTGTCTAACATTGCTCAAAGAAAGTTGCTGCATACTTTGTTAAAAGCAATATGTTCAAAAAAAGACAAACACAAATTGAAACCTCCTAATCTTTCATACTTACAAATCCTTGCTGTGGGTGGTGAGGTCCAAATGCTTGGTTTACAAATTCAAATGGAACCATCTAAACAAAAAATGAGTTGTTTTAATTGTGAAGTTAAAATTCTTTGTGCAATGTGAATTGTAGGCACTTTTTTAATGATCCTATATACCGGTACTTCATTTTTTATTACAAAAGAACTGAAAATGCCTTATTTAAAACCTATAAAAAGAGCAGATAAAGTTTGTAGCAAATTATATAGTCATGTTGTTTTAATAAATAACCTGACATTTTTAGCATTTTTGGATAGAAACCTGGGACATTTAATAGTTAAACAGTCATTTCCTGATTATCAATTTCCTCATATTCTTAGACTTTTAGTTTTTGAAACTGTTGAGCAAATAAAAAACATCAAGCAGTATTATGGCTTATTCTGGAACAAAAAAAAAGTTAATGAATTGTATATTTTAACCTTGGTAGATATTTTCAGTTTAATTTTGGTCTTGACCCAAACAAAAAACTAAAAGGGCTTACAATTTCAAGGCTTGGTGCTCCAGGAGCCTGTTGCTCTTGAGGTGCGTCGGGTTTGGCATCATCAGTATTTGCCTTCTACAAAAGAAGCAGAATCGCCTTTTACGTCTTGTTGTATGCATACTGTAAACCATACGACAATTACATTTGGAGAACATTGTGTCAGAGTAGTTTGCACAGAATGCTGTGAGGCATTCATTTTTTAAATGTGATTTTATTCATTTCTTACTCTATTCAATAAATAAATTAGTTTAAAAGAAAATAAATATATTTATAATATATAATTCATTGTCATCCCAAGCAATCTGCATTAATGAGTTATCCTGGTGAATATGCTATAAATGCAGATATTTCAATAAACTTCAGGAGCTTATCTGGTATTACCCATATAATTAAATAATACATATAAGAGATTTTTTTTACAGGACAGCAGGCAGAGAATCAACTTGGGAACAACATCCAGGCTGATCTACTCATTGGTATACCCAGTGGATTTATTATTCAGGCTTTCCACAAATCCACACTGTAAGAAGTTAAATGTACTTTGCAGTTCATAGAATTCCCTACAGTTTCAGCCAAATGACTTAGTTTGTTTCAACAGAGTTAACACTAACTGTCTAAGTGCATCATGATGTAAAGAAAAGATGAGGAAAATGCCTATAGCAACATTCATTACTGTAAGAAGAGTATAATAATTGTTTGCTGCCATTCTTAAACATATTCTGCCTCCACTGCAATTACCAAACTTTATTACTTGTGAGGTCAGTCTTGACAATACCTTATCTAAAAATATTTAAGAGGTACTGTAACACTGCGCAGCAACACTTACTACTTCATTGCTTTCTTTGCCAGCAGGCTTTGGCACTTTTGGTTTAATATATCCTCGAGAAGAAAAAACCTGTGGGACAGAAAAAGAAAGACTAAAGATACTTTTACCCTTTTGTGTAATTTTATTATGTAATATCTTATAAACTTAATGCAAAATCTAGGCTAAAGTGACAGGTGACATCCTACCCACTGATAACTTTGCAGCCTGGCATACAATAGGTTAGTTACCGTTCTCATTGTCTCTTTAATTTTTATTCTTTCTATGATACAGGATAAATTGCCAGCAGAGGAAAATTGGGCACTTACTGGAGACTGTGGTAGTCCAAATTTCTGGCCATTGTATCCATAAGGATAAACCTACAAGCAACAATGTGAGTTTGAGTATCTTGCATTATATATAAAATAAGAGATTATTTAGGAAAATTGATATGAAAATTAAAGTAAATGTTTACATAGAATGTGTTTGGAATTGCATTAATCTGAAAGATTAATATAGACAATTTTAAATACCATAAGAATAAATTATCTCTACCTTAATTATCCATTCATCCATCCATTATCCAACCCACTACATCCTAACACAGGGTCACGGGGGTCTGCTGGAGCCAATCCCAGCCAACACAGGGCGCAAGGCAGGAACAAATCCTGGGCAGGGCACCAGCCCACCACGTTACCTTTATTATACATACTGTATATGGTATCAATATATTATTTGAAAACAGTAGCAGATAGTGCACCTAAAACACTTACCATTACATTAGAAACCTGTAAGTGTTTCCAGTGTTATTGCAGGAGAGTACCTTTTTTGTATATCAAATGCCAATTAATTTTCTAAAAAACTGTATATTAAAAATGTCTTCATTGATTCTTCTTTGTTCAAGGTTTTTTTTCCCCACAACTATTATGATCCACTTTGTTCAAATATTTGGGTAGCATGGTGGAATAGCAGTTGTTTTCTCTGCCTTTAGACCCTAGAATTTACTCAAATATTTACCTTCTAAAACTTTAAAAATGATGACCACTCTGTTTAATATTTTTTCTTTAACTATAGGACTTATAGTATATTTCACATCTTGAAAAGATCCTATGATTACATCTCATGTTACCCTTGTTTAACCCTTAAACACCGGTGTTTCCAGGAGTAAGGAGGATTGTCTAAGGCCAAATTGACATTGTATGACTGTAAACCATTAACACTCCCTTAAACAGAAGGGAGTGTTTAGGGTTCAGACCACAAAGCAAGTCATGATACATGTGTGTCAAGGCACTGTACAAGATGCTGCACACTATGATTGGGAGTGTGAGCTGATATTAGTCTCAAAGAAATGCAGAGAAAGATGGAGTGAGAATGAAAATTAGATTCATTACTTTACAAGTGGACTTTCTCGCACTTGTTTATGAATATCTTTGCACTCTAATCTGAAGGAGATGAAGTGAAAGAGAAAATCAGCTGCAGAAATTTTATATAGGCTCCTGCATGACTGATAAATTGTTATAGTTTACATAAAATAAGTTAAATCTTGATAAACATAAAACAAATGTAAATGCTAAATGCAAATTTCTACAATTATAAATGAAATTTGCTTTAATATGCAGGTAGTGTGGTGCAGTGGCTAAGTAAGTAAACTATAAGGCAGTTAGTTTCCCATCTCTGATTCATCCTGTGAACCTAACTACTGTGCTCTAATTGTTAAGAATTTGTGAAATGTTCCTCAAGAAAAACAAATAAAAATTGTAACGTGCCTTGATCATGAAATTTCTTTATGTAAAGGACAATCAATAATAATAATAATAATTATAATAACAATAATAAGGTTAGGGTTAGGGTATAGGGACAATTGGTAACCTGGATTAGCTGGAAAATAGCTGACAGCCTAAAGAAGTAAAATTTGTTTGGATTTGGTCATAAGTATTCTTTAGATACACAACAAAAACTTTTAGAAAAAAAAAAGTTAAATCCACCCATGTTCTTGTACCATATGGAACCATTTTGTGCCCAATGCAAAAAACCTAGAATGGATAGAACATTTGCTCATGTAAACAAAAATGCTAGACCAAACAATTTTAAAGAATTTGGACTTCCAAATAGCATAATGTACAATGTGGAAGGAACCAGAATAGTTAGTGTAAAATGTGAGGTAGAGCATGCAAACTCTGTATTGCTCATGTCTGGGCCCTGAATTGATTTCTGTTTTAGGAACAGGATCTTAATCTGTTTCACCATGCCATGGAAAACTAAATAAAACATAACAAACTGCTACGTCTTTAATTGATCTAAGATGTGAGTGGTCACGCAAAATATCCAATGTAGAGTACATCATGTAAAATACTGCTTTCATGAAACTTAATACAGCGTTTCCAGAGATTTTCCCTCCTACTGTCGTTGCAAGGACCTTGTGTAATTTGCATTCAGTGCACAAATAGATGTTTAAAAGCTCATAACTAGGGTATTGATTTGCATAAGGCAAAGTGGTAGTCAATATGGGCCTGCTAACCTGAAGGTTACCATGTCTGCAGTAAACATAATTAGTATTTAAACCCTGACATGATGAACTAACTGGATTCTAATGAATTGCAGAAAAATAAATAATGTAGGTGCTGGAATCAGCAGCCATAAGAATCTCACTAAGGTGATATTGGAAATGTTGTTACAAAACAAAAATGAATTTTAAAAAAGCATAAAATCAAAGATATACTGTATTTATAAACTCATCACTGTAGATTGCCCATTCTAAGAACCTGAGTTTACCCAACATCCATATTAATTCAATTCTAATCCCTGAAACTCTCAAAGTTCTCAATCTAACCTGATCCAAGCCACATTTTATGTAACTGACCCAAGAAAATGGCTGAAGTACCTTTACAATTCATAGTAGTAGTATATCAACTCTAATATGCACTAAAATGAACACCGCCCTAAACCTGTTTTAGTTCAGCTTTTGCAAGTTCAAAGCACAATATTCTGACACAGTAATTCCTCACATGAATGTTTTATATTGGTGCTAAACCATATATGAGATAACAATTTTTTGAATACTTACAATTTCAATGCTAACTGGCCCAGAAGGAACATGAGGGAGCTGTAATTCTGGTAAAACAGGATTATGTTGATTCTAAAAAAGAAAAAGGAAATAGCACCATTTTGTTTTATTTTTAAGAAAGCCCTTTGCCAAGAGGAAATGTACTTTTTTCCTGCTTCTTTTTTACTGTATCTTGATAGCTACATCTCTTCAAGTTTCATTCAGGTGGAATGCAGTACCAAGGATTTATGAATGCGGTGCCAAGGATTTATTATTTTTTTTGTTGAGTGGTGTTTTATTCAGGTGACAAGATGGTGAACTATTCCTCACTACTGTCACACAGTGACATTACACTGTCAGACAAAGCAAAGAGGCTTCTTTTTGCCATCTAAAAGATACATTTGGCAGAGTGAAAGCTGTACTTGACCTGTATCTAAGGAGAGGAGACAGAAGTGATTTTCTCATGCGCATCGGCTTTCTGTCTAATGCACTTAATATGATGATAAGCAAAAATAAATAAATAAATACATTTGCACATGTCTGTTTTGATATATCATGGCATGTGACAAGAGATCAAAGTCATACATTCATTTATGTGACAGGATTTTTTTTTTCTTTAAGGCAAGTGTCATAAAAGCACACTGAAGTGGTAATTAAGTTACTATAAGTTAGTTTGAATGTATTATTTAGTGTGAAAAAACTGTCTGCTAGTCACTGTTGAACTGACAATAAGTTAGATTGAACAAAAGAACTTAAAATGACATTGTTTTCGTCTTTTTGCTGTTTGCAATAAAATAAACTGATAATGCAATGCAGCCATGCCAATAGTTGTGCACTGAGGGATTCTCAAAATGCTAGAGCACAATTAACAAAAGTGAAAATGAAAGGATGTTAGACACGTAGTCTTGTCACTGACTATATGGAGTTTACACATTCTTCCTATGTGTACACCACTTGTTTTTATACTGATAATTTTCTCCAAACCCCAAAGATATGCAGATTAAGTTAGCTAACTGTGGTACATTAGGAGTGAGTGTGGGTGCTTGCAGAAGTGTGCCATATGATAGACTGACACACCGCTTAGGTTCGATCCCAGCTTTTTCTCTGATAATGCCGATGAAGGCTCTGGCTCTGTAGTACCTTAAATTTGCCTTAAATAAGGTTTACTAAATGAATGAATGAGATGTATGTTCACTTAGGGTCCTCCAGGACCAAATGCAACATCTAGCAAACTAATGAAATCTGATTTCTTTATCAGAATGACCATCTACATTAGATTATTTCTTTTTTATCACAAACTTATTTTAAAAGTGGTTTCAGTGTTACATATTATTAATGGTTCAATATGTGACTAAAAATAAATTCTGTTTGCAAATCTTTAAATTCCATTTTGTTAAAGCATCTGAAATAAAACACAAAAATGTCTGTAGTATAATGGAAAACAAACACAAATGTGAAAATTATAAAAAAAAAAAAAAAATCTTACCATTTCTGGTTGTTGGGGAGCTCCAAATGCTTGGTTGGGGAACCCATATGGCATGATCTATGCAAAAAAAGTAAAAGGTTTATGTAGAAATTTCAAATTTTGTTTATTAAGACAGAAAAGTGCTGTCTTATGGAAAACTCTCCAGATAACATGTTCTTTCAAAAACAGATTCTAGCTAGATATGCCACCTCCAAAGTGCCACATGATCTGCAGAAATCTCAGTTGGCCAGTTTCTGTGTCATATTTATTCATATTAAGGGCTGGTTCCTATAAAATGCGCATTGGAAAGTTACATTATGGATCTGCATAGCTGTGTTATACAATAGCTGACTTGTTGTTTAGTGTTTTGGGAAGACATCATCTGTAAAATCTCATGAATCACATGTAGTAAGACTTGCTAGCTGAAACAGTAATGTCATGGGTAGATTGATTGACATAATCATGCTTTTCTTGCTTTGTTGCATTACGGGAGTGTATGCGTTCATCCATTTTGACAAATATTACTAATATCAACATTTTACTGGGGATGTAATATTCTGTGATATTTTAAAGAAGAAGAGCTCTCCTTTCATTTCCAAATGTGGTATTTCACTTGGCAATGAGATCTATGGGAGAATGTGTCCCAGGAATTGATCAACAATCATCCATAATTTAAAAACACACTTAGGTACAGCGTATTGATCAGTCTTGAAATTTAGTATATTCAGGTTCTCAGTGAAATCTTAGCCTTTTTGGCTTCTGATGTTTTTTCTTTTTTTTTTTTGCTTAAAGTTTTCCTTAGCACTTGTTTCTATATTTTGATTACATGTGACTGTCTTTTTCTTCCTGTTTATCTAATATTTTGTTGTAATCAGTTGAGTTGTCTACCAAGCCTCAGTCAACTATAGCTTTTCCAAATAAGCAGGACAGTTCCAACTGTGGGTTTCCATTGCAACGTTGCTTTGGTATATCTCTTTACCTTACTGCAGGCATTACAATATCCTGGCAATGTTAGTTATTTAAATTATTTATATAATACACTTAAACCACAAACTAGCAGCATGTGATTAAAAAATAACTAAATAACATTTTAGAATTAAGAAAAATAAATAAAGCATAGGTTCACTGCAAATGCAAATTTCAGTATTAATATACAATATTAACACAGACGGTGAAAAAATAATCATAAAGCAATATCATATGTGACCAGCTGACAAATGAGGAAAGGAAAAGAGGCCATAAAAAAACACCTCTGTCTGAGCACAATTTTTAGAAACAAATATATATGTCTCCATCCTTAGCCAATTGGGCCTACTTTGGAAATACTAAAAGTCAACACCTCAAGCAGAAATCACATAAAGAAGCTTATGATACTTGGCCATTAATTTCAGTTATATTCTACGTAAGGAATAAAAATCTTACTATTTCTATACTGGGTGGTCCAGCAGCACTTTGTTCCTTGGGAGTCTGTGCAAAAAAAAAAAAAACATAGTAAAACATGGAACAATGAAACTAAAATAAATGAAAACTACTGTTGTAACAGTGAATGACTTAGTGTGTGAACAATAAAACCCAGCCTTAACCTTTTATCAAATTGTACATAAAGCATGCTGGTAACTTTTGGAGCCACACAATATATAAGAAGATAAAAACTATACCTTACACATATAGTCAGTGCTAAGATATAATATCTCATCATTTGACTGAACACCATGAACATCATGATGACCACTTTATTAAGCAGAGACACTCCAAAAGAGCAAACATTTCAGTATATATTGACTGATGTCAGTGATCAAACCAAACAACTTACCGGTGCTGCAAAAATGACACCCAGACAACATAAAATGAAACCCAGAGTCTTCATTTTGAGAGGAAATTTATCTGCAGGAGAAAAGCAGATATGCATTATTCTTGTATAATGAAAAAATGTGTGTTAAATACATAAAAGTCTCTCACTTCCAAATGTGTAAATGTTGATTGACCTCAGTCTGAGTTAACAGTCCAATTTCTAGAAGTGCCTCTTGGTTATTACTAAAAATCTTTTCTTAATGGGCTTCCCTTTTAACATATTAACAGATTACAACAGAAAATGCTGCTGCTGGAGTATTGTTTAATATGAGGTATCATATATCTGAAATGCCGTATGATGTTTGCTCACTGTAAATTTGAAATACAGCTGAGATCTTCTAAACATCTTCTTTATGGTACCTGGTAACATTCCTACACCTAAGTGCCACCTATGGGGGGACACTGGGTCAGCTGACCTACCAATCCTATAGTTAAGGGCACAGTGCCCCTCCCATCAATCCCAGAACAATGTTAGAATAAAGTCTTCCTGGAAAATTGAGTTTCAAAGTTCATACCCGATGTGTTTGAATCTATACGTTGGTACAGGATACATATAAAGACAGATCTGTACTTGGCCTGCCAGCCTAACTAAATCATAATCATAACCTTACCAAAACATCCCCATACACATATACATTTAATTTAGGTCCCTAAAATAACTTGAAAAACCCAATATAATCACAAACATTGAAGCAATTGAAATATAATAATCATTTTCAAACATTAACCCATGATTACTGTTGACAGTGTTCACAGCAGCGTATCCAGTGACCGTATTTACAATGAGCTCAGTGCACAATGTCAGAGAGTCAAATAAGAAGTCAACTGTGAATTTCCCCTTGGGATTAATAAAGTATCTATCTATCTATCTATCTATCTATCTATCTATCTATCTATCTATCTATCTATCTATCTATCTATCTATCTATCTATCTATCTATCTATCTATCTATCTATCTATCTATAGAGAACATTTTAGCAAGCCAAAAGTGAACATGAGGAGTGTCATTAATCAATTCATAGATGGTATTGAACAACAAAGAATCCAGAAACACAGGGTCACGGGGGTCTGCTGGAGCCAAACCCAGCCAACACAGGGCACAAGGCAGGGAACCAATCCCGGGCAGGGTGCCAACCCACCGCAGGACACACACAAACACACCCACACACCAAGCACACACTAGGGCCAATTCAGAATCGCCAATCCACCTAACCTGCATGTCTTTGGACTGTGGGAGGAAACCGGAGCGCCCGGAGGAAACCCACGCAGACACGGGGAGAACATGCAAACTCCACGCAGGGAGGACCCGGGTTCACTTCACCAGATCTCCCAACTGCGAGGCAGCAGCGCTACCCACTGCGCCACCGTGCCGCCCCACAAAGAATGATATCTGTCAAATTTTAATGTATGACAAATTGAGAGAATTTTATATTTTTGAGTTTGAATTAATTTAGCCTTAAGTAATGCATTCAAAGCATTGTGTTACAGTTACGTTGTCATATTGATCATTTGGTTTTATTCCTTCTGTGCTGCTCCAGTTATAGGATTTTTATTATTATTAATAAGATTATTGTTATTGTTGAGGTTGTTGTTTTTGTTTTATGAAAAATGAAGAACTACAAATAAAAGTTTCAAACACATAAATCTTGTCATTATTCCAAGTAGCATGGATATTTGCAATAAATTGAAAAATGAAAAATAAAACTTCCAAATTAGCCTACAATGCCTTACAGCAAGTATTAAAAAGTTATACTCTATTGCATATTAAAGAACGTGCACATGAGCTTTTAATGCATAATTTAAATAACAGTATTACTGTGGTCCTCTGCTGCTGAATCTTTCAATAGCAATAAAGAATTTGTAAACTCGAGCAATGTGTTATCTATGGTAGACTTAAATGCCGCCAAATTGAATTATTTATGTCGTATTCTATGCTTTTTTGCTTCCCAATATTTATGTCAAGTTGGCACCATGCTCTCACCAATAGTTGTTTATCATTATTTCTGATGTGTAACTTCTCAAGATTCTACTCTCTCCTGTAAATTTCACCCAAAGCATTTCTCTTTTCGCATTTATCTTTGTGGACTTTGCTGTACATGTATTTACTTCAAGTTTATTAATTTTACTGAAATACAAGTTTAAATATCTTCTCTACTATTATTTGCTCTTTTTTGAGCAGCCAGCTTGATAACAGAGGTAACATGCTGCTCAGACCCGACTGATAGGCCTTCATATTAAACCACAAACGGTCTCGCAGAGTCAGCCAAGAAAGGAAGGTAACAGGAAAGGCCTTCTAGTGGTTAACTCAACTGTGAAGGAAATTACTCAACCACCCTATAAAGAATAATAAGAGGATATGTCTTCTGGTTTGACTTTGAGAGAAAAGCTAGTCTTCTAATTTGACATTAGCAGACTAGTTTATTCAAACACAGAGTAAATGCACTGTGATCTACAGAGAAATAAAGTTTGACTAGACAGACAAGTACAGATTATAAAAACATAAGGAAAACATGACATACAACACCCACCCAGACTGGAAGACATTTTATACAATTTAAGTTAAATAGAAATCATAACAGGAAACCAACTACACTTACATTTTATTTGGTTATCTTGTCAATATTATTACTATGACAAAATATTTCCCTTCTTTAGAAGAAACACGTCAAGAATTATCTCATTCATACGTTTTTGCTAGACTGGTCAGTCTAGCTTTGAAAAAGAAATGTTCTATTACAGCTCACCTTAATCGATCAGTTAATATTTCAAGAATAATGACTAGATATGCTTTACTTGTCTCAGCTACATTGATCAACCTAAATGGAAAGGCCCTCTAGTTACATCTGATTCAACAGTCACATCAGTACTATCCTGAAAAAAAAAATCCTTCAACTACATCATAGCCAGACTAGTCAAAAACAGTGAAATCTAATAGAATTCCAGTTTTTGTGTATCTAATAAAAATGATAAATATTTGACTGATGTTGATTGTCTACTTAACTTAGTCAGCCATGAAAAGAATGAACCACCATGTTGTAATCCCTGCCAAAGCAAACTCTGCTAATATACTGTAAGCTATGAGGAGTGATAACCCAGTAGATGGTGTAGCAACAGGAATACTTTACCTTCTCCACAGAGCCGGCTGAAGAGTACTTTGACACTTCGGAAGGGAGCCTGAATTTATAAGGAGAAGAACAAATCAAGTAGCCAATTAGAGACTGATAACCTGGGACATGCCAATGAAATTACAGCCCTGTGTTAGAGATTTGCACAGTCACAGTTTCAAACCTCATCAATTATTTTAAATAGTATGTTCATTTTTACTTTGCCTGATGAATCATTTCTGAAGAAGTCTCCAGTTTTTCAGTTTAAACAAGCAATACAATATAACTGAATTGAACAAATGTACCTCAATAGAGCCTTTAAATATTTTTTTTACGTAAACTGTATTTGGATTTTTTATTTCCCTTTTAATGTTAAACACACTGAAAGTACATTCAAATTATAGTGCTGATAGGCAGTACCCTGCTAACCATTCATTGCTGCAGTTTTTGCTCACAATAATAATTATTTTAAACCTGTAATGGGTTATTACTGTGAAAGACTGGACTATTAGGTTTATTTTAAATAACAGATGTGGTGAAAAAGCCATCCTGAGTGCCACCTGTGAAACACTCAACCTGTGAAGGTCTACTGTAATTGGCTTCTAAGGTTTATCACAGCTTACTTGGCTGTTCAAGGTACAACTATGCCAAAACAACACCTTATAACACATCCCTGCATTATTAAAACCTACTTAAACTTTAGCAGGCGTTAATTGGAATTAGACAAAATGACATTTTTTATTGTCGTTTTTATGTCTTTGGAGATAATTTATCAGGTCTGGGTATACCACAGATATACCAAAATTTCATTAAGTAAGCTAATGAAATTGATGACTAATATTACAGTGACACTTAGACAACATTTAATAATCGTGAATTAATAGTGCTCCAGTACATTTGTTAAATTCAAAGTAAAGCACAATCTGTCACAATGTTCTTTTAAAAAACATGGTCTTGGCTCCTTAGAACCCACTCATTTTTGAAACAAAAATGCTAACAGGTTTGTATGGTTCCTTTCCTTAAGATGTCAAATAATTCTATCAAATCCACCGTCCATAGTTAACCCAATGAATATTTAATTCTGAAACTTGATTCATGGTATTAATACTTTGGAACAATGAGATTATTTACTTATATTAGCCTGTGAATTGACTGTAAAGGTTTACATAACCACTGCACACCTCTATTTATGAAGTTAGTAAGGAGTTCATTATCCCCATACTAAAATAAAAACAGAACGTGGATAAAGAAAATTTAGTTTTGGATGAGTACATTTATTCCTCATGCATTTTGTTCAATGCAAGCAGTAGAAGAACTGTTTTGCCCTATACCTGTGTATAGGCAGGTACTAAAAAAGAATGAGTTTATAATTCATGAGGTGAGAAGCCAAAAATATAGATTTAAATAAATACTGGGGCTTTGTGCAACCTTGTCAGAGTTTCAGTTTTCCAGCCAACACAATACAAATCAATATAATTCTTTTTCCTCACTCTTTCCGCTCCTTCTATATAAGCTTTGTCCACCTCCTCCCAACTCTATCTCCTTGATCGAGGTGAGGCGGCTCTTTTTAATGCTACTCCTGGGATTACTACCGGTGCCACTACATTTCACGATAAAAGTACTTCTGGGTCATGCAGAAGTTCTATAAAGCAGGGGGGTCTTCTACTGGCAGCCCCTCTGGTAGTACCCAAGAACCCCAAAAGGGCAGCCCTTCTTTACTATGAATCCCGTGTAACCATACTGGGACCATACCAGAGGAAAACTGCCACCTATTGTACACAGACACCCTCAGTCCACCCATTTTTCGTTCTCCCCAACTGGGATAAAAACTAGGAACCATCCCAGACTGGGCTGCGCCTCCATCTATGTAGTTTGTTCATTATGGCTTCCAATCCATGTTGGGATACCAGTCCATCTGTTACAACATTCACAACAGTTATGGGCACCAGACAATTTAATGCAAAAATGGTGCCAAAAAAAGGTACCGTCTTGAAACCCAAAAAATCGATCATAAAATCAGACCCCAACTTATACGCTCGTTCAAAAATGTGAGACTTAATTTTTTTTTTTTACATCTTCTTGCCTCCTCCAATCTCGCATCAGTTTCTCAGACGAATCGAATTTTGATGCAGCAGCGCAGTTACCAATTTCTTTCACCGCTTCAACGACTTTTTATTTAAAACCAGCTTCATATTTTCTTCTGACTGAATGCTCCATCGTAGATAAGGGATGCTCTTACGATAACGTGTATGAGGGTGTGAGATACAAAAAACACCAATCAGTGCAAACGTTGCTTCAGAATAGTTCAGGTATTACTGTGTGGTCACGTAGGCACAATACATAGAAAAAAAAGGCAATTTGCTCCAAGGTTACTCTCTCAAGTGGGTGTTAGAATATCATAAACTCTTGGACCAATAGCATTAGTTTTCTGCGTTCGACTTATATGACCGACATTATAAAATACCAGAAATTATATGGTAAAATCAAGTCCCGACTTATCTGCGGGAGAACTCATCCGCGAATATATACTGTATATCAGAACACCAGCTTCTATCATTTAAAAAATAAGCCATGGCACCTGATAATCTAAAATAAATTCAATATAATCACCAAAAAACTATAAAGTGTGGTTGCAGTAGGTTAGGGAACACAAACACTGCACTTACTATACTACTTGCAGTAAGATACAAATCAGTAGGAAATATATAGGTGCAGCTTGGGAGGCATGTAGCATGGATTATTGGTATTAGACTGATTGTGGTAGACCAGACTGCACAAATGTCCAGAACCACATTTTAATCCCAGATGATCTTTACACAATGTATCCACTGTCCCCCAGACACAACCACACCAAGACAGTCCTGGGTGCATATAAATATTTTATTTATTCAACAAATACTACTTTACAGTCCACACCACAATGTTCAACTCACAATACTTCTTATCTTCCAGGTGAGCTTTGCCCTTTGCCTTTGGACTCTGACTCACTGTAGGATCCAGGATGGCTTCCATTTATGTTGGACCCGAGAGTATTTCCAGTGCCAGGGCATAACCTGATGGAAGCACTTTCGGGTCAAGCAGAAGCTCCCCAAAACAGGGAGTTCTTCTCTGTGCAGTACTCTCTCATGGCACCCAAGGACCCCAACAGGGTTGTCCCTCAGGACTACTTATTCCATGGATCTCTGCAGATGTCCATACTGGGTTTACGCCAGCAGAGCACTGCCATCTACTATACTGGGGGAGGAACCACTCTTGATAAACATTTATCCCTAGTCCATCCATTAACCTTTCCCCCTGACTGGGATAATAATCAAGCTGCATCCCGGCTGGGATATGCCTCCTCTCATGTTGTACTTCCACTATGGTTTCCTGGCCGAACAAGGATCCAACTTTCAATCCAGTCGGGATGCCAGTGTGTCCACTATGGTGTTTTCAACAAGTATGTTTGGAGAGAAATGCAGGTATAAGAATAGGCTTCAGATAGTTTATTTAAGATAATGTACCTTCATTGATGGGTGGCAGGGGGGCGCAGTGGTAGTGGTGCTAACTCGCAGTAAAGAGACTAGCATATTCTCCCTGTGTCTGCGTGGGATTCCTGCAGGTGCTTCGGTTTCTTCCCACAGTCCAAAGGCATGCATGTTATGTGGATTGGCAATACTAAATTGGCCCTTGGGTGTGGGTGTGTGTTCACCTTGCAATGAACCAGTGCACTGTCCAGAGTTTGTTCCTGCCTTATGCCCTGTGCAAGCTAGGATAGGGTCCAACAGTCCCCCACAACTCTGTTCAGGTTAGAAAATGACCAACTGACCTTTATTGATGAAGAAATAGCAGAAATCCTTGTGAAGATTTAGGCTCAAATCTTTGAACTGAAAGAATAATATTAAAGATAAATGTGGTCTGTAAAAATGTAGAGATAAAGGAAAAGCATGTTTGATTTAATTTGAGAAATCAGTAGTGTGTTCTTAAGTGGAAATAGGTAGATTTCTAGGTGCAATGTGTGACATATTTTATAGGAAATTTTGGTGGAGATATTTCAATGTGAACGTTTATTGATGTCTTGTTTATTGCTTAAAAAATCATCCAGTCTGAGCAACATGACAGTCAAATTAGCTCCTGTTCAAACAGTCAAATTAGCTCCTGTTCAAAATAATATGCAAAGTTTGTGTCTATTTTTATTAATTAATTTGGAATAATATTCAGACAGGAAGAGAAAGATTGTTCTTATATATTTAATTGCTTTTAGCATATGTTGTGTGGTAAACCTGCAATTTAGTTCTTCGTAATCTCTATTTTCTTTTCCTGCATTTTGATTTGAGAGAACACGGGCTATTTTTAAACCATGGTGAGGTTTAACTACTTTTATTTTGATTGAAGTTACTACATCAAAGAAAAGAAGCAGCCATATGTCAGCACATTTCATTTGTTCTCAAGAAAAGGTTTTGTGTTCCTTTTTTGCACATATTGAAATATTTATTATTTTTAAAGCACATTGTTTAAGAAACAAAAATTGTATTTGATCGTTTCAGGTTGCATTTAGTGGCTCTGTTAATCTGTGAATTTGATAACCCTAAATATAAAAAACACATTTAAAAAGTCACGTTCAATTAATTATTCTTTGATTTGTTGTATAAACATTTCTAACTACATGCCGGCTTTTCTGACAAAATGTCAAGTGCCAGAAGGACTAGTTATTTTTTCATAAATAAACATGTTAATGTATTGGCACACATTTATAATTTTAAGGTGTTTCACTGCACTAATTAATTACTTTTGTAAGATCAGACCCATGTATTATATATCTGTTCTCAGTCTGCAGCTTGGCCCCCTGTCATTACACAGGCTGAAAAGTGGAAAGTATTATTTATGACAGTACAGTGCATTTTGAACCCATGTATTACCCAACTAAGGAGTCATCCAAGTGGTCTGAAAGTTCATACTGAATATATAAGATGACACAGCAAAGTCTTTTTAACCCATGAAAAAGTAAAATATCCTTAAAGAAATAAAAGCCTATTCTGCAGTCTAAAACACAAATGTCACACTAGTCACAAATAAGTGTAGCACCCTCTCAGAAGTAAATGGCTGTAACTGTAAATGAATTTGTAAAAATGCAAATACTGCTGATGATGCATTTCAAATAATAATAATACTAAAGGTTTAATTAGGATTAAAGCTTATTTGGTAAATACACAGGTACTTATTCCCATTGAGTTCTCATTGAATTTTCGATTGAGGCAGCAAGGAGGCTGTGAGCTGGCTAACCTGTAAAAAGGCAGTAAATGAATGCAAGTATATTGCAGCAGCTTCACATCTCAGCTAAACCTTGATCTGAGCAGACATGTTGCCCTTCAAATTGTACAGATATGGGAATCAGGCCCAGTGCTTAGACAGAATGATGTGAGTTATGAGGACACTTTGAAAGGATTTAATTAAGTCTCTGCAGAATGGTATAAAGACTCATAAGAGAAGATATTAAGTGAAATTGGAATAAAACAAAGCTTGTGAAATGCAAGCTTAAATCATTTTTAAAAATGGAACATTGGGCATAAAATTCTGTCCATTCATTATTTGAAACTGTTTCTTGTCAGAATCATGGACTGCTATAGCCCCCCCTGGCAAAGGATGCCTAGTGCTAAAATAAGTAAAACTTAAATCAACACTGCCCTTAAAAATTGTGAGAAACCAAAAGTAAAATCACTCTGTGCAATCATGGACAGCAAAGTTTCATTAGTTCATTATCATCACATTGTTTGGATAAAAAGGGATGTGGATGTGCAGATGGAGAAATTTTCAGCTTAATAGCGAAGAGTGAAATCATCTCGGCACATTGCTGAACAGAGGTTATAATATGTTTTCAGCTGTGTTGTGCTGGTAACGCCTAACAGAAGAAAATAAAAATTGTGTAGGAGACACATAGTTAAAACAGCATGTCCATAACTGTATTTTCTTTAGATATTGGCAATATATTTTGGGCATATTTAGAATTCATTACTGTATAGTCGCTTTATTTGCTTTTGTAGTGCTTCATCTATATTTAAAATACTATGGATAGTCTGTCTGACTCATACAAGCTTGTGGATGACTGGGTGTTGAACCTTGATCTTGGCCTTAAAAAATGTGACATACATAACACAACCCAAAAATTAGAAGAATGGGCTACCTCAACCATGTAATTGGGCATCAGGTCCTTCTCATGGCAAGTGGCGATGCTGCCACATACCCTAGCTGACAGGAACAGAACAGCTATATGAGCACAACACATTCCTGACAGGAAAAGCACCACAGTGACGTCTGAGGTACATTACACAGGCTAACTGATCATTTCAATCATAAATGCAAGACTTTCACTTGACAAAACTGGAGGTGTCGCTTCCTCCGCTACATTATTGGGCTTTGGGTCTTTTGTAGGGTGAGCGGCAGCATGAGATACAGTGAAGGACATTGCAGCAACCTCAGCTGTGTGACCTGGGGTGCTGTGTTTCATGAGAGGTGCTTCTTCAAGCACAGTAAAAAGAAAGATAGGTAGATAGACTAGTGGACTGTAGAGGTTTTGATAGGTTGATAGATGTGTCATTATGCCGTTTCTTTGTTAAAAAGTACTTTTGAAAAATATGGAAATTATTTCCAGAAAACAATCATATTCTGTATAAATTTGCCATGTTTTCCATTAAACTAGCAGTACTAAAATTTTCATAGTAATCATAGCTTTCCATTTAGTTCCACAGCCAAGCAGAAGTAGACCCCTTCCTTTTTACTAGTGTCTACTAAAATCCTATTAAAGCTTAACTCACTAAGACAACTTTTATCTTTCTCACTAATTTCTGATTCAGCCTGTAATGCCTAATAACGGAATTTTGCACTTTTTTGGTAAACGTTTCCTTGCATATTGCTTTACAATTTGCTTATAATAGTCTTTTACTATTTGTCTAAATCCTTTTTCAACCTTTTTTCTTACAAAACCTTTTCAAAGAACTCACACAAGTCTAATTTCTGAGGACCACATCTGTCCTTAACTGCACAGACTCCCATAACATCATTCTGACATGGAACCTTGTGGCTCTCTGAGATTCTTCTCTGGGATTCTGGTATTCAGACACATAACCTTGGTATTGTCTTTCAGTATCATGACAGACCAGCATTCACCTATCTTAGTACTTCCTTGAGAGTGTCATAACCAGCAAAAGACCAACATAGTGAAGGAAACTGAGCAGCTTAGATTTAAAATGGATTAAACAATTATGCCAGGTAAAACTCAAAGACTCAAAATGATGAGTGGGTCAACTCGTTTGCACACTTTAATGTTCTTTTCTTATATATGGACAAGTATAGTGACTAATGCATTGGAGATTACCCCCAAGTTTGCAGGTTTAGTTTCCATTTGTGATCCACTATGTTACTTTCAGCAAGTCTCTTAACCTAATTAATGGAATTTTTTAAATACTTTGGATAAATGCATTGGCCACATTTTAAATGCTAATAATTAAATTGCTAAAAAAAAACAAAAATCCCCTTGCAACATCTATCTTATTAACAAATTTGGATGAGTTCTAACATACATTTTGACCTTGACAATGATGGAAATGAAGATGTCAAATGGCACACTGCATGGCCCATGAGCCTAGAAGCTTGCGGTGTCATAATAACAATTTTCACAAAAAAGAATTACTGATAAGAATGGCAAAATAAACAATAATAGAAACATCATAGAATTGTAGCATTTATTTCTTGAATTGTGACAGTGAGAATTCACATTTTTATTTATTTTCCACTCTATATATGATTTACATGCCTCTTCAGACACTTCCCTCCAAGAATAATAGAAATCCAGAACAAAAATTAAACCTGGAAGATGTGTCAGCAGATCCCCAAAATGCACCAAGAAGTAATTAAAATGTCACAAAAAAGTGTAACAAATTTAGAAGTTCCATCCATCCATCCATTATCCAACCCGCTATATCCTAACTGCAGGGTCACAGGGGTCTGCTGCAGCTAATCCCAGCCAACACAGGGTGCAAGGCAGGAAACAAACCCCGGGCAGTTAAAATGATTTTGATACCTTACACTCCAGAAAAGTACCTTACATGTACGCAGTCCCCAAGATGACCATTAGCATTTAGTGAAAACATCCCATCGAATTTCATGTATGTTGTTCCAAAATGATGTCTTATACATATGAAAAAGAAGTACTGTACAGTGTGTAAACAAACGGAAATTTAATGAAAACATTGCTTTCATTAGATATACAATATTTTAGATTTCTATGTCAAGTCACTATTTGAATTCTCTACAGCAAAACCTAAAGTACTTATTTAAGATTTTTTCTTTTAAGTGAATTAATTACGTTCTTTTTTCAACTGAGAATGATTTGTCAATAGACCATTTGCTAGTACATGATCATAACACAGCAGAAATGTTTTTACAGACCCCAGAGAAGCTCCACAAAAGATTGGAAGAGACACTGAATAAAGTAGACTTTTGGGCTGTCATTTGGGTGTGTTTTGAGTTTTGTGCAATGGCTCCGTTTCTTAAACACCTAGCCTGGTCTTTGTGGATTTTGCACATTTTCCATGTGTATGTGGATGGACTATCTATGGGCACCCCAGTTTCCCTCAAATTGCCAAAACTGTGCAATTTAGGATGAATTAATGTTCACTCATGTTGCAAGTGTATCCAGCACTGGAGTGGATTCCATTAGGACAGCATAGCTATAAACTAAACAAACAAGCTTGATGGACTGAAAATTCTCCTCTCATTTGTCATTTTTTTGTTCTAATTCTCTAAATACTAATTGATTCAGGCATATGCCAAGACTAATGAAAGTGTACATGGATATGGGGTCAAGAAATCTGGCATGATCAAATTGTACAGATGCTACCCCAGATTGATCTTCCAAAGAAGAGGAGTGAGAATGATGCATAAAATCTTCCCTGATGATTATATTGAATAATAGTGGATTTTACACTAATATACTGTAGCAGAATGCAAAGACTTTGAGAAAAACAGACATTTGTGGTAAAGCGTATTTAGGGGTCTGTGGCAGCGTGCAGGTTTTAAATAAAGTTCTGTGGGTGTGGCTGCAGGGTGTTTAGTGCGGAGGCAAGCTAGTTGCTTAGTTAGGTCAGCTGTTCCACATCAGCACTCTGTGGACAGTTACTAGGATGGCACACCCACAGGAATGCAAGGGTCAAGTTGAGTAGACTAGCCATTCTGATTTGACCTGGTGTTAGGGAGTTTTCCCTGTGAAAGACTGGCACACTCCACCGTGGCTCTTTGAAAAACATGTCTGAAAAACAATACAGATAAATGACAGATAATTAACTTTACGTACACACGCATGAACACACACAAATAACATACAGTATCTCAAAAAAGTGAGTACAACCCTCACAATTTTGTAAATATTTTATTATATCTTTTCATGAGATAACACTGAAGATATGACACTTTGATACAATGTAAAGTAGTCAGTGTACATCTTGTATAACAGTGTAAATTTGCTGTCCCCTCAAAATAACTCAACACACAGCCATTAATGTCTAAACCACTGGCAACAACAGTAAGTACACCCCTAAGTGAAAAATGTCCAAATTGTGCCCAATTAGCCAATTTTCCTTCTCCGGTGTCATGTGACTCGTTAGTGTGACAAGGCCTCAGGTGTGAATGGGGAGCAGGTGTGTTAAATTTGGTGTTATCGCTCTCACACTCTTTCATACTGGTTCAACATGGCACCTCACGGCAAAGAACTCTCTGAGGATCTGAAAAAATGAATAGTTGCTCTACATAAAGATGGCCTAGGCTATAAGAAGATTGCTAACACCCTGAAACTGAGCTGCGGCACATTGGCCAAGACCATACAGCGGTTTAACAGAACTGGTTCCACTCAGAACAGGCCTTGCCATGGTCGACCAAAGAAGTTGAGTGCACATGCTCAGCGTCATATCCGGATGTTGTCTTTTGAAAATAGACATATGACTGCTGCCAACATTGCTGCAGAGGTTGAAGGGGTGGGGGGTCTGCCTGTCAGTGCTCAGACCATACACCGAACACTGCATAAAATTGGTTTGCATGGCTGTTGTCCCAGAAGGAAGCCTCTTCTAAAGAAGATGCACAAGAAAGCCTGCAAAGTTTGCTGAAGACAAGCAGACTAAGGACGTGGATTACTGGAACCATGTCCTGTGGTCTGATGAGACCAAGATAAACTTATTTGGTTCAGATTGTGTCAAGTGTGTGTGGTGGCAACCAGGTGAGGAATACAAAGACAAGTGTGTCTTGCCTACAGTCAAGAATGGTGGTGGGAATGTCATGGTTTGGGGCTGCATGAATGCTGCCAGCACTGGGGAGCTACAGTTCATTGAGGGAACCATAAATGTCAACATATACTGTGACATACTGAAACAGAGCATGATCCCCTCCCTTCGGAAACTGGGCCGCAGGGCAGTATTCCAACATGATAACGACCCCAAACACACCTCCAAGACGACCACTGCCTTGCTAAAGAAATTGAAGATAAAGGTGCTGGACTGGCCAAGCATGTCTCCAGACCTAAACCCTAAAACCTCAAATGGAAGGTGGAGGAGCGCAAGGTCTCCAACATCCACCAGCTCCGTGATGTCGTCAAGGAGAAGTGGAAGAGGATTCCAGTGGCAACCTGTGAAGCTCTAGTGAACTCCATGCCCAAGAGAGTTAAGGCAATGCAGGAAAAGAATGGTGGTCACACAAAATATTGACACTTTGGGCACAATTTGGACATTTTTCACTTAGGGGTGTACTCACTTTTGTTGCCAGTGGTTTAGACATTAATGGCAGTGTGTTGAGTTATTTTGAGGGACAGCAAATTTACACTGTTATACAAGCCGTACACTGACTACTTTACATTGTATCAAAGTGTCATATCTTCAGTGTTGTCCCATGAAAAGATATAATAAAATATTTACAAAAATGTGAGGGGTTTACTCACTTTTGTGAGATATTGTATATGATTTTCTCAAAATTCTATGCATATAAAATCTAATTTGTATGCAATTAATTTCTGCATATTTTGGTTTAATTTAATCTGTTCTTAGTACTTTTACCTTAGTACAGTGTCACAAAAGAGTACAAAAGACATCAAAAAGATTTGGGGCAGCCACCCATATATTGTGCCTTGGCTGCAAATGGGTAATTTGTATGTATTTGTATGTAATTTTGGAGTTCAATCCAAAACAGAACTGACTCAAGATGAGAAATCTGGTGGCTTTAAAGGCTGAGAAACGAAGTGACGTCATCCATGGGACCAGAACCGGATGTGACGTCATCCATGGGGCCGGAACCGTGTAGGATTTTCTGTGGATGGTCTGCAGAGGATTGAGAGAGAGAGTTAATGCAACTCGCCACCCCCTGGTCTGACATGGAACTACTATTATTCAGGCCCTTTAATTGCCTCCCACTTGCACATATGTGACAACAGCTTGAGAGTTCTTATACAAATTTATAGCTATATTACATCAACAGTAAATCAGAAAACATTGCAACATTGATGTGCAAAACACACATACTGCATATTTGGGGGAAATCTAATATACAGCTTGTACGATTGATTTATATATTTTGTTTCTGGGATGTAAGAATAATGCTAAGTCAAGGGAAAAAAACAAAGTGTGCATTTACTACATCTTCACAATAAATCACTAATCAGGTTACAATAGAGTAAAAGGCAAATATTACAAAGCAACAAAACAATTTTGCCACGGTGAGCCATTCTTTTCATGCAAGTTGACTCACCCACCTACCTAATTACAAGGTATCCCACTAAAGCACTCATACTCTCGAGTCACATTTCTCTTTCTCTCTCAAACTTACACACTCATGACTCGGGACTTTTTTTCTTAACAGAGAAAACGTTTGCTCCAAATTCTGCTTCAATAGCCACTATTTTTAAAAACTTGAATAGATTTGAATGGATAAGATTAAGTAATCTAGACAAAAAACAAAACCATAATTAAAATTTCACAGGGGTATCATTATCTGGAAATTCTTAAAAACCAAAAGTCATTAATTAGTGAAGCTGACAAAATAATTATCTGAAGCTGTCCAAGATTCAAGCCAGTGAATCTTTTCAGTAGAGCATTTGTGAAACTAAAATGTGAAAAGAAATACCAAAAACATTTTAAAACTGAAAGCTTTGGACCCAGGCCAAACAGAATCAATGTAAGCCATTTATTCGATCAAAATAACCTTTTCAACCACTCTAATAATGTTCCCTCTTCTGTTCCCGAAAACAAAAAATACATTCCTTTGTTGTAAGTGGACTGGGAGCTTCATGCATTAGAATGTCTAAAATTGGCATCTGTAGATAGTAGCATAAAAAAAGGCTGAGACTTTTCAGATTCTAACCTGGACACGTTGTTTAATTTGTGTGATATTATAGGCAAACCTGCAATAGTGAAACAAACAAGTAGTTGCTCAAGCCTGTTGTGTTCACTTATCAAGAGCTGGTGGGTTAAACAGCACTCACTGCATGTACTATTATAAAGGTAGGGTCATGGCTGACCTGGAGGAAATGTCACCCATGTTCCTCTATTGGGGTTTCTTCAGTTCTGAGGAGGGAAGCAAAGACTGAACCAGGAACTATTCTGATACCTGTTTTCTATCCTGATATGCCTTGAAATACTATACATGGTTGACAACTGAGATTATTTAACATAACAAACCTCTGCATACTACTCATATCTGAGACACTTGGTCTTTCACTTGTTTTAGCATTTAGTGCTACATGCACTTACGTTACCTCACAAATTATGCTCTTCCTCAGTTCCTGGTTTTAAACACAAAACGTCCTTTTAGTTATAAACCTCGCTAAACACAATAGCTCCTTAGGCTCATTCTGCTTTTTTTTTCTATTAACCTACTACTTACCAAGCACAAAATCTCATGCAGGTTCATGCTGTACAACATTCGCAAAATCAGACCTTATTTGATGGATATGCAGCACAACGTCTGGTCCAGGCTTTGGTAGGGCTGCCAACTCTCTTTTTCTGGAAATGATGGCATTTGGGTCAAAAAATGAAGACTTTTCAGGATGCCTTTCCCTATGGTGCCATAATATGCCTTTATACTATCTTATGGTTTTTTAAAATGGTATAAACCTTTAGTAGCAGTTTATCACTATAATTATGATATGATGGCCACAATCACAGTCACTGGCAAACTAATAAACCATTAAATATTTTGAATATGTCAACAGACTTCATTCCATCCATTCTTACTTGGATATCTTAACTGTCGTAAACCTGTAAAAAATTGTTCACATGGTAAATTCACTTCTAGTAAAATAAAAATTATTTTACTCTCTTCAATATAGCTTATTTGCATTTATCTACATCCTTTTATATTTTTTCCACTGAAGCTATTTTTCTCAGAAAATCTGAGTTCTTGGTTAAATATGAATAGAAATCTTTACATAGCATGCTACTGAAATTGAATCTTGTGAGCATTATCCCCATAATTGAATCTGTTCTGCCCTTTAGAAAACAAAAATATTTGTTGTTCAAGTAGTCTGTGAAGTTGCATTTTCTTTTTGGCATAATGGGTATTCCTGAATTTATGTAAATGAAAGAATTATGAAAATAGTATTAAATTATTTGAAGAAGTGATTTATTACTTGATCAACTGATAACTAGAAAGATATTGCATGTATATGACAGAATGTGTGATTTTTTTTAATTAACTGACACTTTAATAGTTAACTCATTAATTTACAATTATAAATCCATTTTGGAACAATGGGTGGTAATAACAATATTTTCCATTAAATATTACAAAGCAGTACTTACTCACACTTAAATACGATGGACTGTACCTGGATGTATGAAATTTTTTGTTTAACCAAGCTGCTGAAAGAAGAATCAAAAATAAGATCTCACATAGAAAATGTGAAATTGTAATTTCCTTTTTGAATAAAATCATTTAGTTACGGTATATTAGAATTACAAAGAATTAAGGAAAGGAACAACGTTCATAATGAACTACTTACTCGCCAAGAAGATAAAGTTGAATTCAAAAGATGAAGTGAAAAAGCCAAATTGGACAGATATTGACTATTCTCATCAATATCTGCATTGTTTACTACCAGAATAGAAGTGAAGATTCTGGGAAAAAAGTGCACGCACTGTTTCCACAAATGCTGATTGGTGTATGGCTTTCAATTTTTACCAAAGATAAGGATATGGATATTTTCAAATTTTAGGAGCCAAAATTCCAGACATTTTCACAATTTTGTAAATTCCTACCGGAAAGTCCAATGGCGCATTAAAAATGAGAACATGTCTGGGAAAATGAGGACGGCTGGCAAACCTAGGCTTTTGTCTTGTCATATCTGGACTACTGCATCTCAGTTCTGGCAAGGGTACCCGTATGTGGTGTCAAGTCGCTGCAGATGGTTCAGGATGCAGTGGACCGTTTTGTATTTAACCATCCAAGATGGGCACATGTCACTCCTCTCTTCAGATCGCTACATTGGCTCCATTGTAGCAGCACACATTAAGTTCAAATCCCTGAGGCTTGCTTACAGATTTGTCAATAGGTCAGCACCTGTGTATATGGAGACACAGGTGATGTGCTATACTCCTTTTGCCCACTCATGACTGCCAGGGAACGGTGTCTGGTGATGCCACCTCTGAGTGGTATCAAGTCTCAATCCAGACTCTTTTCCTGTGTAGTTCCTAGTTGATGGAACAAGCTGCCAACCTCCATCCAAACTGCTAACTTCCTGAATGTATTTAAGAAGCAATTGAAAACCCATCTGTTCTGCGAATATCTGTCTAATTGATTGAAAAAAAAAACTTAACTCTGTGATCTTTCATATTGTTGAAAGATTTGATGTTACATTAAGTTGAATTAATTTATCGACTGTTAACCTGTGATTGTAAATTTATTAAGCATTACTTTACACATTTGGCAATCAGCTTTTGTTACCTGTCCTACTATACTTGCTAAATAAACAGGCCCTGCCCTAATGTTACTTGATAATGTTTACCTCTTTTGTAAGTCGCTTTGGATTAAAGCATCTGCCAAGAAAATAAATGTAAATCTAAAATTTGTAATTTATTTCTTCATACTCCCAGGCAATAATATAAATTTTCTTTTCCCTTAGTACCTACCTACATACACACACATGAACTTTCACAAGTATTCAGATATACAGTGCACGCGACTTGAATTTGCAAAGTTTTTGAACATTGGAGTTTGTGACAGATAAGGGGCACTATTGCTCCCTTGAACCTTCAGACTATACGCCAGACACCAGATAAAAGTCCAAGAATTATTTATTTTATAATAATAATGTGCACAAAGCACCCTCCACTCCACAATACTCAGACAATACTCAATAATAACTACAATAACCAATAATCAATCCTCCACTCTCCCAGACACGTTGCCACCCTTCCACCCAGCTCAGCTCAACGCTCTGGTGTTTTTCCCAGTCTATTATAGTCCCTAACCCGGAAGTGTTTCCCATCCTTCAGTCCATGTGACTCCTTATCACTTCCGGGTCAGATGAAAAGTCCTCTTCTTCATCCCGGAAGCACGTCATTCCTCTTGTCCATGTGACTCGGATATACTTCCGGAGCGTAGGGCAAATAGTCGCTGCTCCTCCCTGCAGCGCCTTCTAGTGGCCCCCATGGTATCCAGCAGGGCTGTAAAGGAAAATTCCAATGTCCATAATTCCCTGCTGGCAATCGGGGTACCTCCATGCTGCAGGGAGGGCTCCACCTGGTGGCCTGGGGGTATTGGCCGGGATGAACGGCCGGCCATATATCACAAGTTGTAATTGTCAAGTTAACAACTCCCAAACTAATTTTAAGTCAATCTTTATGTGATCTTTATCATATCTCTGTATTGAAAATCAAGATGGATTATAGTATTGATTCAGCATACCAAAGGAAAAAAGTGAACATTTGGGGAAACTGTCACCATCCAATACCGTCCATTTTTTTTTGTGGAAGTAGCACACCTCATGCATATATTGTTCTGAGACACTGACATAAGTAATCAAATGTCTCTTCCTCAACATTCTGCAATTTTCAAACCAATTTTATATCAAAGCCCTCCACATCTCTCTACAACCAACCAATGTCCCCTTGGATTATAGGTGCAGATACTGCCATGATCAAAGCAGCATCTATGATTTTTTGTTTTCTATTTAATACATTCAGGACAGATATATGTTACATTCCATTATCAGATTTGGAATGCTTAAAAAAATTATTTCAACAGTCAAAGAAGCAAAAAAAAAAATCACTTTTTACTGCAGGGTGAACATAGCCATATTGCCATTTTATCATGTAGTCCAGGGACTAATTAGAATACCGAACCTCATCTTATCCTCTGTTGCATTAAATATATAAAGACATTTGTGGGTCACATTAGGTAAAAGCATCAGCTACAATAAATAAATAATAACAAAAACAATAATTGTGATGTTTGTCAAAGATGTGTTTTCATAGTATGGCTTCAATGCATGTTTTTATTTGCAACTTAAATAATTTAGTATTTTATTAAATAATGCCACATTTACATCAACAAGCTGTTTCATGGTTTGAACTTGCATTTGGCAGTGTAAAAATAAGCACTTTCAAGAAAAGACTGTTCAATTTATCACCTACTAAACATTGTGCAGAGAGAATCTGACAATCTAATCAGCTTTTACAGACCTGCATGCATCTTTTGCTAAATTAATACAATACAAAGGGATAGATCTGTAAGAAGATCCATTAATAAATAAGTTGGGGGTGTTACAGAAAGAGTAACATTGGCAACAACTCTGCTGGGAAAAACTGATATATTTAGCTTGATTATGTTTCACACAAACACTGACATCTATTTAAAAATCTAGTAGTTGGCCACCAAAATAAATTAAAATAAATTCTCTACTTTTCTAAATAGCTTGATACCTCTGAAGCAAAGGGCTCTTTTCCTCAACACTGAGTATCTTTTCTATTATTTTCAGGCACCAATATTTATAGTAATAGAATATTAAGGAGCTTCTTGAGATGTTAGATAACTTGTGGAGCTCCAACTCAAAATTTGTCAATTACTTAATTATCCTAAAAATAAATAGCGAGAAAAGTATCAATGTTTACTGTAGTTAAAGAAACAATTCTCAAAAAGAATTGCGAGCTCTGGATTTAAGTATAGCTCTCTTAACATTATGTTGGTGCACATTAGGACTATACATTTTGACACCTTTTTCCCAAGGTGATGAAATGATGTCATGATGTAGGTGATGTATAATGAGCAACTCGCCAATCTGTGATTTAATCTTTTTGTAGATTTAAATAAAGGAAATCTTGTTTCGCAGTTTCTAACCAAAGATACCAATTGTCACCCACGGATAGACCACCTGGGGGTTAGGAGCAGGAGAGGTTAAGAAACATGTCAAACTCATTTATCCCTCAAATCTAGAAATATAGATAAATTAGATACATTATATGAAACCACATCCAGAACAAATCTATATTACTAAACCACAGTTAATTTATGCACGGCGGACGCACCGAGGCGCATGCGCACTGCGGCCTTTGCGTCCGCCCCAGAGTCCAGAGTCAAACGCAGTGGCTTCCCAAAACGTGGCGGCGCCCGCCCCAGAGTCAAACGCAGCGGCTTCCCAGAGTCAGTAGGTGGCGCCCAAACAACACAACCTGTGACCGCCCCTGCCCCAGAGTCCAGAGTCAAACGCAGCGCACTACACTTGCTCTAATCCACTATGCCAGTAATATAGATCACATAACGGTCACAGACTCTAACCCAGCGGCTTCCCAGACTCAGTGGCTGGCACACGAACACCACAACCTGTAAACTAAACTTGCTGTGCTCCACTCTGCCAGCAGTTGGTGTCAGCAAAGGCAACGGAATCACATCTCCACAAAACGAAACCGCCTTAGTACAGATATGCTTATTTAATTAAATGACATTTCCCCAGACGCACCCACCCTCCATCATATGTCATCCATCCACATATCGGACGGAACAGAAACTGATTGCCATTCTTGGATTTACGATTCTCTGGAGAATCGCGGGCTTACTTGTCTTGAATAAAGAACACTCATCTCTGAAATACTGCCTATAGTTGCTGTGGCTGACACTAAAAATAAGCTTCTGCCAAAAGCACTAAAAGAAACATTCACAGGTAGAGAAGCAGAATGTACTTCACAAAATCTCTCAGGATCTGAAACATACTTTCTAGTGAGACTATACTAAGGACATTAAACAACAGAGAGCAACAACAAAATCCAAAAATAAAGTGTTAAGGAATACAATGTTCTTTATGCAAGGAAACATTTGCACATGAGGAATATTTAAGAAAATGACAGAAATTTATATTCTCACACTTTCTCTTTATAGGAGGTCTTTTGTGTGGCATACATAACAGTCTGTTCTGAATCTTAGTTTGCTCAGCTATAGAAAGAATATTCTGCTATTCCTCATACACAAACTCATATGTGTAAGTATAGGAAACAGTAATAAAATATGTCACCTGTAGAAGTAGTTGATATTAGTTGATGTCCCAACACTCTTTTATCTGAGTAAGGCCTCTGTTAAGGAAATATTTTTGTTGTAATTTAAGTATTAAAATAAATTTTCACAATATTATTTTGTAACAAAAAGGGAAGTAGAAAGGCTGAGGCAAAATCTAGAGATATTTTTGAGACATGATATTTTCAAATTTCAGTATGATTCAGTGAAACTTTTTTTTATATTATGTTCTTGAGGAACATTCGAAGATCAAGTATACCAGGATACTGTGTACAGTATTTGAATGTGTATCTGGGGATAAGCCCTATAAATTATTCTGATATTTTGGGATTGATCCTTCATATTTCATAATTTAAATCAAAACACCTACATCTGTTTTAGCATAGAAAACGTTTCTTTGAGCTGCTGCTGAATCCGCATAACTTTTTAATAACAATATACACAGCCATTTTCTGGAATAAGTGAGGAAAGTGACCGCCTGGGGCCTATGGCCAGTGCAGGGCCCCCCAGCTCATTTGAAAAAGGGAAGGGCTCCCTTAAATTAGTAAACAGCTTAGCAGGGTCCACTCTAGCATTTTTGTTGTCCATGGCGAAGGCATAAATGGAGTCTCCCGCCTCATTCGCCCTGACCAATATACAATCCTTTTACGAAACTCTTAAGTAACAGAATGTAGGATTATTGCTGTTTTTACTCTCTCATATAGTATTATCTATGTAACATTTTGCCTGCAATCTTGTGTTTTAAATAGATTTTAAATTGATTTATATATTTATATTGATGGAGTGTCTGTATTTTATGTGGACTATAAGTATATATTTGCTATAATGAATTTTGTAATTTTTGGTAAATGATGAGAAAGAAAACTAGCAGTATTGTCCAGATATTAGTTAAATTAATGTAAATTTGACATAGCTGTTTTAGAACTGAGTATGATTTATTTGCATAATAAATAAATAAACAGAAACAATACATAACTATAACAATATAAAATAAAAACATATAAATTAATTGATGGTAATTATCTTTTTACAAAATGAATGCCACTTTTAAAAAAAAAAAAATAATAATAATCATGTTTTATGTTTTAGAGTAATGGGGAATAATGCTTTTATTTTACGAGTGATGTATGAGAGACTTATTTTTTACTTTTTAGTACACTTTTTAACTTAATATAAGGGTGTTTTTTAAAAAGAATTTTTTATATATATATTATTTTCAACTTTTTAGTCTTGGGTTTGTTTTAGTATAATTTTGTAATCAATATTTTAACACTTCCTTTAATATTTCTATTCGTTACTAGCGCCATCTATTGGTGAAATCTTTAACTATTCTTTATATGAAATTTTCATTTCTTAATTAACATGGGTTAATTGATCAATTAGTGAAACTGATTCTTGATTCATGTATTGTCATCAGAAGTGAGTAAATGTGCAAAATTTCAAGTCATTTGGACAATAGGAAGTGGGTTAAATATTACAAGATTACAATATTTGTACCAGACAACAAACAGGTGAAGTTAAAATAAGTGTGGTAATAAGTGTGGTAAAAAGAGTACAGGCAGAGTGGAATGGGTGGAGAAGAGTGTCAGGAGTAATTTGTGAGAGACGGGTATCAACAAGAGTGAAAGGGAAGGTCTACAGGATAGTAATGAGACCAGCTTTGATATATAGGTTGGAGATGGTGGCACTGACCAGAAAGCAGGAGACAGAGCTGGAAGTTACAGAGTTAAAGATGCTAAGATTTGCACTGGGTGTAACGAGGATGGATAGGATTAGAAATTAGTACATTAGAGGTTCAGCTCAAGTTGGACGGTTGGGAGACAAAGTCAGAGAGGCGAGATTGCATTGGTTTGGACATGTGCAGAGGAGAGATGCTGGATATATTGGGGAGAAGGATGTTAAGGATAGAGCTGCCAGGCAAGAGGAAAAGAGGACGACCTAAGAGAAGGTTTATGGATGTGGTGAGAGAGGACATGCAGGTGATGGGTGTAACAGAACAAGATGTAGAGGACAGAAAGATATGGAAGAAGATGATCCGCTGTGGCAACCCCTAACAGGAGGAGCCAAAAGAAGAAGAAAAATTTTATAAAAAATTTTTACAATGATAAAAATAGAAAATCACTGAGATTAAAAACTGCTTTTTTGCCTCTGTCTACAAACTTGGAAACAATATTTATTTTAAATTCATTGTTTGGGCTGTTTCATTATCCACTGGTAATGTTCCAGAGAATTTTATCTATAATAATAAAAGGCAAAGCCCTCACTGACTGACTCACTCACTCACTGACTGACTGACTGACTCATCACTAATTCTCCAACTTCCCGTGTAGGTGGAAGGCTGAAATTTGGCAGGCTCATTCCTTACAGCTTACTTACAAAAGTTAGGCAGGTTTCATTTCGAAATTCAAAGCGTAATGGTCATAACTGGAACATATTTTTTGTCCATACACTGTAATGGAGGAGGCGGAGTCACGTATCGCGTCATCACGCCTCCTACGTAATCACGTGAACTAAAAACAAGGAAGAGATTTACAGCACGAGTCACACGCGGGAACGAAGGTAAATGACGTTAATTTTTGACTGTCTTTTAATACTGTGTAAGCATACATATTAACACATGTGCAATTAAACGTGTGCATTTACGGGGTGATTTCTCAGGCTTAAAAGCTCACCTTTTATCAAACGCGGGAACAAAGGTAACTGACGTTGTTCACTGTCTTTTAATACTGTGTAACCATACATATTAACACATGTGCAATTAAACGTGTGCATTTACGGGGTGATTTCTCAGGCTTAAAAGCTCGCCTTTTACTAAAAAGGTAAATGCAAAACTATTTTCAATCAGTTTATTGAAACGCTCCCGTTAAGGATTGCAATAACATATTCGCGAGAGAAAAGAACGAAGTAGGGGGAAATGGAGGAAGAGCCGCAAACAGCGAACAGCAAAAAATTAATTAAACAATTGAGAACGGAGCGACTTAAGCATACAAGCATGTTCATAAGGGAAACAAAGCACGGTGTAAAACGTAAGTTTAAATTAAGTTTATAGAAACGCTCCCGCTGCGGATTGCAATAACATATTCGCGAGATAAAACTTTAATGAGAAGACACGAGGTATAAACGAACCACACGCCGTGGCGCAACGTTAGGGGCAACAGTTTCAACCATTCTATGATCTACTTCTCGCAACTGAAAGACGGCACATGGCGGATGTTAGCTGACTTGCTGACCGCAACGTTAGGGGCTTCAGCTATGGCGCTGACGCCACATCTCAGTGCCAACACTTTGCAGACTGTACTTAAAAGACACGCCCTCCTCACTGGACAGTTAAAAACACCAATCAAACTAACGATGACATCAAGTATTACCCAATCAAAAGTAGGAAAGGAGGCATCTTCATAAAATGCGTGTGGGATGATTTGCATGAGACGCTGCTTTAAAAAAAAAATTATAAAAAAAATACGGGATAAATCCCTTCCAGTATTGATTCAAAACGGGACGCGCAATTTCATTCTCAAACGCGGCACCATTCCGTATTTTAAAGGACGGGTGGCAACCCTACAGTGCCAGGTAACCACCCATACAATCACATTGTGATTCAGACTAGGAATGCAATGAATGTAATTACCCCGATCTACATACAAGGCGAAAGTCTTGCAACATTCAAAGATGATGGTTTGGGATAAGTACACCATACAACATAAAAGAGCTTATAAAGCCTTGAACCGAAAAAAGCAAGATCTCAGAGATCGTAAAAAAAAAAAAATAGGAGGTAATGTCGTTTTACTCGCTGTAGATTTTAGTCAAACATTACCAGTTATTCCACGAGGGAGACCAGCAGATCAACTCAACGCGTGTTTAAAATCCATGCTTCTCCCACGTTCGGTTATATGTCGCGTGTTCTCGGGTAGGTGCACCAAAACATTTATACATTTAAGCATGTAATGGGCAAACAAAAAATGAGGTATACCCGAAGGCACTGCAGTAGTACTTAATGTAACTTTACATCTTAAATGTTAATGTTTTACTGTTTAATAATTTATACACTTCTTATATGTTGTTCAAATTCTTTTATCAAAATACCACTGACAGCGCAATGCACGATAACATGGAGTGAATACACCATACGCATCCGCACACGGCTGCCCTGCTGTGCGCAGATAGGAGTTGATTCTACAATAAAATAAAATAAACATAAAAAGATAGTAGACGTGACGTACTATATGTGTACCACATTTGAAGTGTATAGGTGAAACAGTTTGCGAGGTACAGGTCATTTAAAATCCTGCACAGACACACAAATTGCCACGGTAGCAAATTACAGAAGAACATTTTACTGTTTAATAATTTATATTTATATGAAATGTGCTTCTTATATATTACTTCATATTCTCATATGATAATGATGTTAATGTTTATATTGATTTCTGTGTTATTAAAACTGCATGTATGTGTGTATATGTATATATATATATATATATATATATATATATATATATACTAGCAAAATACCCGCGCTTCGCAGCGGAGAAGTAGTGTGTTAAAGAGGTTATGAAAAAAAAAAGGAAACATTTTAAAAATAACGTAACATGATTGTCAATGAAAGCCCGTTTCAGTCAGTAAGTCTTATGTGTGTGTTTATGTATGTGTGTATATATATGTAGATGTGTATATGTAGATATGTATATATATGTATATGTATATAAATGTTTATGTGTGTGTGTATATTATATATATATATATATATATATATATATATATATATATATATATATATATATATATATATATAAAAAAGACAGCAACAGTTATAACAATGACAACACAATTACATTGACAATCATGTTACGTTATTTTTAAAATGTTTCCTTTTTTTTTCATAATACACACTACTTCTCCGCTGCGAAGCGCGGGTATTTTGCTAGTATATAATATATGTGTATATATATGTGTGTGTATATATATATATATATATACACACACATATATATATATATATATATGTGTGTGTATATATATATATATATATAATATGTGTATATATATATATATAATATATGTGTATATATATATCTACATAATATATATATATATATATGTGTATATGTATGTGTATATATATATGACAGCAACACTCATAACAATGACAACACAATTACATTGATAATCATGTTATGTTATTTTTAAAATGTTTCCTTTACTTTTTCATAACCTCTTTAACACACTACTTCTCCGCTGCGAAGCGCGGGTATTTTGCTAGTGAATTATATGAATCATAAGGATATATGCGTAATGTGTATAAACAACATGTATGGCTGCTACATTGAATGATTGTGTTTTTATATAATCTTCAGTAATCTCATAAATTATTAATGTTAGTGTTAAGACTGAATAATAATGATAATAACTGTTATACAAATCACATAGTATTAAAGATACAATTCAAGAAACTACCGGGTTGTAAAGTGTATGGTGACCAGTTCAGCAGTTGGGCAGAAATCCAGCATTGGAGGATTTTTGTTTCGTATCTTGTGTTAAAAATTGTTAGGACTCACAATGGATTGTGAATCACAGAAAAAGATTAAATTGAATGGTATTCTTGTCTACAGAGGAGTCACCATGCCTTGCTGCAAGTGTGATAAAGATGCAACCAGGGCCAATGCAGAAAGCAGTCATGCATTTACATGGAATCATGTCTTTTTTTGAACATTTTATTCCAGACACCATCCAAAAAATCATTCTGGAATGCACTAATTTGGAGGGGAGATGTGTTTTTGGAGAGAGGTGGAAGAAAATGGACCAAACCAATGTACATGCATATTTTGGGCTTCTTATACTTGCTAGTGTTTTCAGACCCAATGGGGAGTCCACTGAATCCCTGTGGAATGCAGAAACTGGGCGGGAACTTTTCTGTGCAACAATGTCTCTGAAAGACTTTCACAATATTTCCAGGATTATCTGCTTTGATAACCGAGACACCTGACCAGCTCGGCGACAGCTAGCTGCAATCAAGTCAGTGTGGGACAAGTGGGTGGAACGCCTTCAGCTGTGCTACAACCCCAGGCTCAGCTCTACTGTTGATGAGCAGTTTATACCATTTCTGGGCCACTGTCCATTCAGGCAGTGCATGCTGTCTAATCCTGCCAAATACGGGCCAAATACCTGGGCTGTCTGTAACACTGTTTACATACCCCATGTTCTTTATAGGGGTGGCTGATGTGGCAATTTTAACCCCATATTTTCATGCAGAATTGAAAAAAAGAAGTTTATGACATAATAGAATGCAATATTGACCAGTGCTGCACAGCATTGAATGATGTGAAAAATGTCTATGGAAAAAGAAAAAACAAAATCTCACTCATGTCACATAATTCACCTGTTCATTATCCAGTTGTATGCTCAAAATGTGCAAATCTCATGCTTTTTTATTAAAATATTGTTAAGTAGTCACTTTTGAAATGAAGCCAGAAATCTTGACCGACAAATGAATGAGAAAGGTGGGTCTCCAAATCAAAAAATCAATCCCATGTCCTTTATCTGCCTTTTAGGATACCTATTGCACATTCTCACCTACTACTGTATTGCTCCGCAAACTCTTGCCACCGCTTACTTTCCAAACCCTTCCACAGCTCAGCCCTCACCTCTTCTCACCAGCTGACCTTTCAACCACGAACAGCTCCATGTTAAGTGCACCAATTCTATGGCCAGAAAGGGCCTTTTAGGAGCTGGTAAAAGCTGCTTCTGGGAGTGTCCAGTGAATCATTTTGTGACGGAGCAGTGGAACCCCCAAGACCATTATCTTAAAACACCTTCCAAATCTCCCTGCCGCTCTGGACACTAACAATTCTTTAAAGAGACAGGTATACCCTGTTATATGTGGCAAGGTGCCAGATATAACATAAGTAGCCTCTCGACTGCCACCTATTATACTGTTGGACCTCTGTTAATAACAGTTCCCCACTGTCCTTCCATGATTGTGGAATGCCTCTGCAGTGACATTTTCACTACACTTACATGGCTATACAAGTGCAGAGTTTATCCCTATCCCAAACTTCATAATAAACCAGAACCACAGCTCCAAACAAGTCTTAGTGAATATCACATTTTTAATCTCTCAAAACAAGTCAGTTAGGTAGCTGTTTTCAAGAAATAATACATCATATATATCAATTTGTCAAGTAATGTAAAGTAAATCTAGAAATAAATAATAGGTGTAATCCATTTAGCTGTACATCTGCAGTATTTTCCCAAAGCTCTTTTTTGTGTCTAAAATGAGAATTTTCACTTTACCACTGTGTATTGATTTGTAAAAATCTCAGAAGATGATGTATTAATGAAAATTACACTCACTGAATGGTATGTATAACCAGCATTAGATGTCGATGTCTGTTGCTGAAGATATAAAAAGACACTGCCCAGTGAAGTTGGTATAGCCTATTAAAAGAGTAGTTTGCTCCTTCCATCTTTTCTGGCTTTACCTATATTGATATTTCTAAATGACTTCTGTGTTTCCTTCTTTTTCCAGTTCAAAGCAGTTTTCCCTTCTTGTCATATCCCATAAAGCCTTGATGTGTTCTTTGCACCTCCTTTTAATCTCTTCGAAGGCCCCTAGCAGTACTCTGCTTTTATTCTTAACATTTTTGATGTTTTTTCCCCAATCTATTTTGCTTTTCATAACAGTTCCTTTATACTAACATGTATTGCACCCTTTGGCCTTATTTTCTGAGGCCTTATATTAGTGCTTCCCTTTAAGTCCCAGATGCTTTCTCTGGTATTTGTCTTGGTTTCTTGTTCTGTTTTCTGCCTTACACTGAATCTAATCCATTTTCTTTCCCTTCTCTTTTCCATATTACAGATTACCTTCTCTATTAGCCATGGTTTATCCTTCACATTACTTTTCCTGGTTTTCCCCAGCTCCGGTAATTTTTCTGTCAATAAACAGTTGGAATATAAGAGATACAACTGCCCCTGGGTAATTTCAATATATTTTTATATTGTTTGTTTTTCTCTGCTGAATAAAAATGTTAAATGTGATACGGCTCTCTACTGCAGCTCAAATTTTTTTTTTCAAAAATGTGTCTATTACAGTTACTCAGGAATTGATATTTTTTATTGATAATATGTTACTACCCTCTTTTAAATCTTGCAAATACAAAGCTATTGGTATCTCTAACCATGCTTCTCTATGGGTAATATATATATATCCATCCATCCATCCATCCATTGTCTCCCGCTTATCCGAGGTCGGGTCGCGGGGGCAGCAGCTTGAGCAGAGATGCCCAGACTTCCCTCTCCCCGGCCACTTCTTCTAGCTCTTCCGGGAGAATCCAAGGCGTTCCCAGGCCAGTCGAGAGACATAGTCCCTCCAGCGTGTCCTGGGTCTTCCCCGGGCCTCCTCCCGTTGGACGTGCCCGGAACACCTCACCAGGGAGGCGTCCAGGAGGCATCCTGATCAGATGCCCGAGCCACCTCATCTGACTCCTCTCGATGCGGAGGGCAGCGGCTCTACTCTGAGCCCTCCCGGATGACTGAGCTTCTCACCCTATCTTTAAGGGAAAGCCCAGACACCCTGCGGAGGAAACTCATTTCAGCCGCTTGTATTCGCGATCTCGTTCTTTCGGTCACTACCCATAGCTCATGAGCATAGGTGAGGGTAGGAACATAGATCGACTGGTAAATTGAGAGCTTCGCCTTGCGGCTCAGCTCCTTTTTCACCACGACAGACCGATGCAATGCCCGCATTACTGCGGATGCCGCACCGAACCGCCTGTCGATCTCACGCTCCATTCTTCCCTCACTCGTGAACAAGACCCCGAGATACTTGAACTCCTCCACTTGGGGCAGGATCTCGCTACCAACCCTGAGAGGGCACTCCACCTTTTCCGGCTGAGGCCATGGTCTCGGATTTGGAGGTGCTGATTCTCATCCCAGCCGCTTCACACTCGGCTGCGAACCGATCCAGAGAGAGCTGAAGATCACAGCCTGATGAAGCAAACAGGACAACATCATCTGCAAAAAGCAGTGACCCAATCCTGAGCCCACCAAACTGGACCCTCTCAACACCCTGGCTGCGCCTAGAAATTCTGTCCATAAAAGATATGAACAGAATCGGTGACAAAGGGCAGCCCTGGCGATCGTACAGGGACTGAACAGCCCTTATCAGGGGGGCCGGTACCCCATACTCTCGGAGTACCCCCCACAGGATTCCCCGAGGGACACGGTCGAATGCCTTTTCTAAGTCCACAAAACACATGTAGACTGGTTGGGCAAACTCCCATGCACCCTCCAGGACCCTGCTAAGGGTATTAGAGCTGGTCCACTGTTCCGCGACCAGGACGAAAACCACACTGTTCCTCCTGAATCCGAGGCTCGACTATCCGACGGACCCTCCTCTCCAGGACCTCTGAATAGATTTTTCCAGGGAGGCTGAGGAGTGTGATCCCTCTGTAGTTGGAACACACCCTCCGATCCCCCTTCTTAAAGAGGGGGACCACCACCCCGGTCTGCCAATCCAGAGGCACTGTCCCTGATGTCCATGCGATGTTGCAGAGGCGTGTCAGCCAAGACAGTCCTACAACATCCAGAGCCTTGAGGAACTCCGGGCGTATCTCATCCACCCCCGGGGCCCTACCACCAAGGAGTTTTTTGACCACCTCGGTGACCTCAGTCCCAGAGATGGGGGAGCCCACCTCTGAGTCCCCAGGCTCTGCTTCCTCATTGGAAGGCATGTTAATGGGATTGAGGAGGTCTTCGAAGTATTCCCCCCACCGACCCACAACATCCGATCGAGGTCAGCAGCGCACCATCCCCACCATATACAGTGTTGACACTGCACTGCTTCCCCTCCTGAGACGCCGGATGGTGGACCAGAATCTCCTCGAAGCCGTCCGAAAGTCATTCTCCATGGCCTCCCCAAACTCCTCCCACGCCCGAGTTTTTGCCTCAGCAACCACCAAAGCCGCATTCCGCTTGGCCTGCCGGTACCTATCAGCTGCCTCCGGGGTCCCACAGGACAAAAGGGTCCTGTAGGACTCCTTCTTCAGCTTGACGGCATCCTTCACCGCCGGTGTCCACCAGCGGGTTCGGGGATTGCCGCCACGACAGGCACCGACCACCTTACGGCCACAGCTCCGGTCAGCTGCCTCAACAATAGAGGCACGGAACATGGCCCATTCGGACTCAATGTCCCCCCACCTCCCTCGGGATGTGGTCGAAGTTCTGCCGGAGGTGGGGTTGAAGCTACTTCTGACAGGGGCTCTGCCAGACGTTCCCAGCAGACCCTCACAACACGTTTGGGCCTATATCCTTACTAACTGACATTTTCTTAAAGAACAATGTTTGCCCAGAGATTTCTTTGGGAAGACTAAAAACACATTGACAAAAAAAGTGTGGATGTTGTTTCTTAGAATGTTCAACCATATCACATTTTCTCAGTTATTGATTTTGCATAACAATTGATTGGCATATAGCGGCACTTAGTGTAATGGAAGTCCTACCAAATGTAACTTAATATTTTGTGGTGCAGGACATAATTTTAGGGCTGGTGGTGGGAGCATGTGTAAAAGGTTAAAAATGTATGTACATAAAATAAATATCATGCAGTAAAAACTGTAAAAAATAAAAAAATGATAAGTATAAAGTTAATTGCATCACAGTTCATAAAGGTATTACAAGAGTTAAAATAAGACACCCCAATATTTTATTTATTTTTTGCTAATACTTTCTATCCTGCCTTGTGCCCTGTGTTGGCTGGGATTGGCTCCAGCAGACCCCTGTGTTCGGATTCAGCGGGTTGGAAAATGGATGGATGGATGGATGTTTCTAACTACAGCTGGGTTAATATTCCTCCAAACGAGATGTAATACTCCTGAGTAAGATATAAGAGTTGGCACCAAATTCATCAGCGTCCTGCTTTTCCCCATGCTGCTGTTTAAACTGGATGTTTTCTCGTTGCTTCCAGCACTCCAGCCATCCATTTTTAGCATTAAATCCGTCTATGCCAAAGCTAACAGCAAGCTGATTGGCTTTTTCAATCAACATCGGACCGCTAACTGGCAGCTGTCTGCTTCTAGCTTGGCTGAACCAAAGCAACAAAGCGACTTCAAAATCCTCAGATTTTCCTGCCCATTTTCTTTTTCGGTCAGGATTAGCGTTTTTTTTGCCAGACATCAATCACCTGCTGCCGTTGCTTAACAATGCGACAGATATGACTTGGATGAACACCAAAGTGCTTGGCAACAGACACTTGACTTTCCTTACTATCAATTTGTTTTAACACTTCTACTCTATCCGCTAATGACGTTGTTGAAATCTTACATGCTGCCATATTAGATTAGACCTAATGTAACGATATTCCAGCAACTTTTCAAAAAACTAAATTATGTCGATCATATGTCATTGATGTTCCTTTCAGATCTGTCGGCTTTCTAAGTTACTGAAATAACAGACACCGCCCTCACATGTGCCTGGTACCATCGACTTTTTGTGTGTGTGCGTCTCTCTCTGTACAATGTATCAACTATAGTCGACTCCACTTGCGTGCACTTCGTTTGAGCACACACTCCGCTTAGCTGTACATGACTTGCACAGTCCCTATTTGCATAAAGTCAAGTGTAGTCGACTCCGCTTAAGCACACGTGGCGATGTCATCCGGAGGTCGTGCACTTAAATGGAGTAGACTGTATAGTAAGCGGAAAACGGACTTGCATGGCCATTGTAGCTATCCGAAGCTGACTGACCTGAAAATCATGAAACGGGAATATTAAAGGCATTGCAGATAAGCGAATTGCAGCTAACCAAATGCAGTTAGCAATGGAGTGTATAGTGAAAAAAATGGGCCCAAAACCTGCATTGCAGCTAGGCGGAGATTGCAGCTAATCGAATTGCAGGTAAGTGGAGTTGACTGTATTGTTAATACTTGGAAATATGGTATATACACTGTAACATTAGTTGTTGTGGACTTTTTGTGTTATCTCTGGAATAAATGTTGTGTTTGTGGTTATGAAAAATAAGATTAAATCCTGCAGCCAAGCTGAATGCAAGCTAAATTTTTGTGCCTCTTGGTTTCTAACTACAGGGTTTAGGAATACACTTTTCCCTGATACCCACCAAGCCAGGGAGGGTAACAATTCATGCAAAAGTAAAAATGCTTTGGCATGGATTTTGTTTGAAACCTTAGCATAGTGCTTTTTCAAGGCAGCAAGCCAAGGTCTTCCAAATTTCTGCTCAACACCCCAGTGTAACAAGTGAATGTATTTACTTAGCTAAATTTTAGAAGTGGAGTAGAGAAAGCCATGTTTACATTTTCAAAGAAGTTTTTTTAATGAAAGATTTTCTAAATTTAGTGACTCACATTTGAATTTACAGACTTCTTTAATGAAGGGTTGAGCCACATTTTAATGTTTTCTGCCATGTTTCTAATTTTTCTTTTGTTCTTATAAATGTTTTTAATTTAGGGTTTTAAAAAAAGTTTTAATGTCAGCAATGCCCATCTGGCTTCGTCCATCAACACACAGTTTCACATGCACTTTGTGTCTTAGGTGGCTGTTGGATTAACACAAAAGTGTACTAAAATTATTTTTCAAAGGTTATGTTTATTACATTTTTGTATTAACTGTAAATGGGGAGAAAAGAAAAAAATTGAGTTTAGTTTAGCTTAACCTAATATGTTATTCATTGACTTTCTACTTTTGCTCAGCACTCAACTGATCCTGTATACTTAGTCAAGTCACATACTACACTTGAAAATGAAAGACTTGATTAATAATCCTGTATACCATGGCTAAATAATTAAGAGAAATGGTCTCTTTTTTTTGTGTGTGTGCATTACAGATTTCTACTTTAGTTACATTACTCTGCACGCACAAAGACTCCTTGTTTGTGCAACAGTCATATTAATTTGAGGAGTGCAGTTTCCCCTGCTTATTTTATCCCACTTTTACATAATCTATTTATAGATACATCCTAAGAAAAAATTAGATATTGTCTTAAGAAAGACACAAAGACATCATAAAGGTTTGGGGCAGCCACCCGTATAATATACCTTGGCTGCAAAAAGGGTTTGAAATAGTTGTGAGATGTTCACAAGACTGACTCCAGTTATGTGGAGGCAAGATGGTGGCTTTAAAGGCCAGGGCTGCAAGTGAGGTAAAATCAGGGCTGGAACTGGAAATTATGTGATTGGGACATCATTGATAGGGCCAGACCCGGAAGTGACGTCGTCAGAGGCAACATAACCGGAAGTGACATCATCGGAGGCGATGGAACCATGCAGGATTTCCTAAGAATGGTCTGCAAGGGATTGAGAAAGACAAATAGTGCACCTCGCCACCTCCTGGTCTGGCGTAAAATTACTCTTACTTAGGCCCTTTAGCTGTCTCCTACTCCCACGTGTGTCACAATATATATATATATAAAAAACAAATATATGCAGCATCTAGAATATTTTAAACTTCTTCACACATTCATAACTATGTTCATACATTATAATATATTTGAATATTTTGAATTTGAATATTTGAATAAGTATTTCAATCTTAATTTTATAGCCCTAGTGCATCTTTGTTTTGTTTTTTTCCCAATGCCGAGTGTTTATTTAGTAGCTCCAGTGTATTCAGCAATCAAGTACACATTGACAGCAATAGGTGCCACTCATACTCTCCATCATAACAGTCAGGTTTGGGACCCAGGCATAGAATATATTTGTACATGGCCATGCACAAAACCTGCAAGCAACCAACTCCCTGACAGTTGCAGTGTCCCTAGCTGATACATGTGAGGCAAGCCTTCTGATTGGTTCCAGTTTAAACAAGTAGTGTGCATAAACCGCTCATTAGAATCTATATATATAATTCACTAAGCCGCCGACAAGTAGCCACCCATGGAAAGCACGCACCGCTGACAAGTAGCCACCCATGGAAAGCACGCAAGACTGCCATGCCCACCGTATATTATTCACTAAGCCGCCGACAAGTAGCCACCCATGGAAAGCACGCAAGACAGCCACGCCCACCAATTCTAAGACCATTGGATACGATGACAACTCGCAGAGCCACGCCCACCAACTCGGACGCGACGCCTCGGAAAACACGCCATCATTTATGTTTGTCTGTGCTAGAGTCCACATGCACCTCTGAGCCACGTTGACTGTTCATAGAGGCATGTTTCTCGCGGATGTGAATCACTGTATGCAGCGTCTAAAACAGTTTGCGAGGGGTATCCCATGGGATCCTTAAAACAATCCTTTAAAACTGAGGTTAAAACACAATGAAGGAAGCAATCGTTAAAAACCAATAAGCCCTGTGACTCTTTTTCATTAGCGTCTCACCTGCTTCACCGATGCAGGCCATGCAACAGTCGAGATGCTCTCTCAGCAGCTGACCTTCTCTGTGCCTGACTCCACTACTGTCAGTCACCTGATTAAAAATGGCCTTTTGAAGGGGAGCTATGGACCCGCTATACCACAGGAACACATTGCCTTCGAGCCTGCTTTCTCTCTCTCCTCACTCGCTCACACATTGCACAAGGGAGAAATGCCCACAGCACGACTCCACCCAGAAACCGTTTCAGCCACACTTCCACGCCCCTCGCTACGCTGTGAGTGCGATGATTATTTATTTAAAAATGGCCTTTTAAAGGGGAGCTGTGGACCTGCTATACCACAGGATCACCTGTGACATTGCCTTCACATTGTTTTCCTTTTATTTCTGATCCCGTCGAGCAGATCAGACACCAAGGCAAACAACACTGAATAATCAATAGCTGCAACTACTTTGCCTGCCCCAACTCCTCACCTGAGTCGGTTTCGTCGGTGTTCAGCAGTGTTTCCCAAACTCGGTCCTGGTGAACCCCTGTGGCTGCAGGGTTTTGTTCCAACCAGATTCCTAATCATTAATGCCGGTAAAACTCATCCGGGATAAGTCGGTTTTTCAAACGCAGCCGTGTAGCTGGATGTAATAATACGAGATGAATGCGCGCCCCCGCGCTGAGTGAAAAGCCAATGTATATTGAGTCTAGAAAACATGATCAGCAAGTCTTTGATAGGCTGCAACAAAATGATGAAAGTTCAGGCGCATTTTTTTTCACACAAGCTGTGTGTGTGTGGGTGGGTGGGTGTTAGTTAGTTAATTAGTTACTCGAAGGATTTCAAGATTTAATATGCACAAGCGGTAACACTGCAAAAGCAGCCCAAACCAGAAAAGACGGCTGGCAAAAAGTGGCCGACAAATTAAACACGTGTGCATTGTACTTACTGAGAGCAGTGTTACAGATTTTGCAAATGTTCATTTTTTTCCCCTCTGCTTAAAAAACATTAAAAAAGCGGCGTGATTATGCGGTGTATACTACACCGCGGGTTGGTATGCAGCGTGTAAAACAGTTTGTTTGTTGCGGATAATTTGCCTTTTATTTTTACACGAAGACAAATTCCTGTTAGATTGGCCTTTGCAATGACAATTAATATGGCACAGGGCCAAACTTTCAAAAAGATATGCATGTATCTGCCAAAACCAGTTTTCAGTCACGAACAGTTGTATGTTGCTCTCTCTAGAGTTCCATCTTTTCAACCACTTACTGTTGTATCCTCAAAACCAACACGTTTAGACAACTGTGTCTTTCCAGAAGTGTTCAGCCATCAATAAATGATTATGCGGCGTATGCCTGCAGGAACACGTGCGAGCGAGCGAGTGAAACACACACACACACACACACACACGCACACACACACGCACACACACACACACACACACACATACACATACACATACAGGCACGCGAGAGAGAGAGCGCTGGACACATAAGAATAATAATACTTCATTACATTGATATACCGGTGTTTTCAGTATTCAAAGCACTATCCACACAGGGAGGAACCAGGAAGCGAACCCAAAATCTTCCACAGTCTCCTTACTGCAAAGCAGCAACACTACTGCTGCGCTACAAAGCAGTTAAAGAATACACCGCCTCGATTTTGTTTTCACTTCTGTTTACAGCGATCGGGTCGTAGATAGCATTATTGCCATGTTACTTTTCTTGGTGCCTTATTACATTATGGATGTTTCACATGTTCATTTTTTTCCCTGTGCTTAAAAGACATTAAAAAAGTGTTTCTCAACTGTGACTCCGGAACAACTCAGTACGCAAGCTATATTAAGCGTCAACAACGAAGACTCGCTACACCTTAATGAACAAGTGCTGAAACTTATCCCTACCGACGAAGTAACTTTCACCAGCGTGGCCTCCATCGTCACAGACAATCTCGCTTTCAGGCACAGACAATTGTATGTTGCTCTCTCCAGAGATCCATCTTTTCATTCACTCACAGTGGTATCCACAAACCCACCCCCATTTGGACAACTGTGTCGTTCAGGAAGTGTTCACCCATCAATACACAATTATGCGGCGTATGCTACGCCGCGGGTTGGCTAGTAATAATATAATACTCTTTAGCTGTATTGTCTACATAATTCTATGAATAAAACAAAACAAATTTACACTGTGAATTACAACCAAAGTTTTAAAAGGATGTGATTTAAATATAACTAAAAAATATAAAAGGTACCTACCAATATATTTTATACATCTTACAGCAAATTCAAGCAAATTCTTTTCCCATTCTATAGTTGGTCAATTTTACACAAACTTCATATTACAATTTTAAAAGAGCAATGTGTACTAATTTAAGTTACAGAATTATTTACATTGTAAGCTCTGCTGGACCCTTGAGCAAGGCCCTTAACCTTCAATTGCTTCAGGGGCGCTTTACAATGGTTGACCCAACACTCTGACCCCAAGGGCTATGCGAAAACTAACAAATTCCTAATACAAGAAATTGTATAAGGCGAAATAAAGAACTAAAAAAAATAAAAATAAAAATAATGATAATAATAAAATACAAAAACTGTCTTAGCTGGAACCTAAACTAAAGTGAAATTCAATATTGTAATTTAAACAAATTAGTATATTACTTTTGTGACATCTCTGAAGGTCTATAATCACCCAGTTTTGTAACAAGAACAAAAATAAAAATCGGTCCTCTATTTTGTCCCTGATTCTTTTAGGATATGTGCAGGGGGGAGCTGGGCTAACAAGAAGGTGTCCTGAAGAAAGAAGACATTAAGAGGCAGATGTTACGATTTTGGAAGATGCAGTTTGTAATGTTTGTGAAAATTTTGTAGTTCCCGTTTTCTTTTTGAAGATGTGATAATGTTTTATTGTTAGTATGTTTATAATTTTCATCTGATATTTTGTATTTTGTTTATTGTTCCAATTGCTGCCATTTTGTTTAATTTCAAGTAGCTGGGGCCATGTTGTTGCTATCAACAGCAGATGCCCAGAAGTTGCAGCACATGATGGCATGAACCTCTTAAGTATACAATAAATGACAGCACACTATCAACAGCATGTAAGCTTTTGGATTTGCTGTGAAAAAAGTTTCAATATTTGCTACTGTAAAAATCTTCTTAGGGATGTTGGACTTTGCAATTGATTTTTGTCGTTCATTTTGGGCTTTTTTGTCCTCTTGGCTTTTTACCCCAGTTTCTTCCGTGCCCTTTTTGCAGTTCTGCAATAACATACCTGCACTCTTAAAAATAAAAGTTCCAGAATGGTTCTTCAGAGCAATGCTATAGGGAACCATTTTTGGTTCCAAAAAGACCCACCCACATGAAGTTTCCAGAAGGAACGTTTATTTATTTAGATCTGTAAGGATCATAAATAGATGGTAACAGATTTGTGAAAAACAAATAGATCAAATTTTTAAAAGTACTCTTCCTGCAAACAATAATATTGGCTAACCTCAGGTTTTCTTAATCTGTTAGTGTCCTGCTAGGTAGCCTACCTTAAATTAAAGATTTTATTTTTTTTTCTACATTTTAGGATGTTTTTCAAAGAACCAACTTCGTATCCAGAGAACTGTTCCCAT